>NW_027499585.1:0-13405 GCF_021521415.1 Bidens hawaiensis | reverse complement strand
GTTTTTGAACTCTGTCTCATTGTCACTCCTGATGTATTTAACCTTTTTCCCCATAATATTCTCAACCTTGGTAATCAAATTTATTACCAACTGCACCGTTTCATCCTTTGTCTTCAGGAAATATACCCAAGAATATCGAGAGAAATCATCAGTGATCACCAAACAGTATGATGTTCCACCTAGGCTTTTTACATTCACGGGACCGAAGAGATCCATGTGAAGTAGGTCTAGGGTACTGACTATTGAATTAACCTTCTTGGTGTGATGGGATTTCTTGTGTTGCTTTCCCTTTTTGCACGATAAGCATTGGTCTTCAAAGTTGAAATTTTTCAAGGGAACACCCAGCACCAGCTCATTCTTGACAATGTAGTTCATTTTCCGAAGATGAATATGCCCCATTCTTCGATGCCATAACTCAGACTCCGATTCAGTTGCTTTTGACAGAAGACACGATTCTTCTGTTGCCATCTCAGTCGACCTCATATCCCTAACATACGTATTCTTTTCCCTTGGAGCCTTCATTACTATCCAATCCTCTGGTATCTTGAAACCAGGATACAGTACGATCGCTTCATTCTTGGTAAAGTGCACAGTGTAATCTTTGTCACAGATCTGCGATACACTCAGCAGATTATGCTTCAGTTCTTCAACGAAATTCACTTTCTCTAACGTTATTTTACCATTAGTCACCGTCCCAATTCCAGTAATTCTTCCACCACTCTCTCCAGCAAAACTCACTCTTCCTCCCTGAACAGGTTTCCGTTCGTGTAACAAATTCTTGTTACCCGTCATGTGCCGGGAACAGCCGCTATCCACAACCCATAGATTGTTTGCAACCCTGTTCAACTGTTCCTGCACGATTAAAGCAGAGGATTAAAATCTGGGGACCCAAGACCTATTGGTCTTGGGTCGATACATCCCGTACTTTGGCTGTCCAAAGTTAGTATTAGTATGATATCTGTAAGTCCTAAAAGGATACCTTCTTGTAGATTGACTATGAGGCCATCCAAACCTTCGTGAATTAAATGAATTATTACTAATGGTTTGGTTGTTAACAGGGAAAAACTGAGATCGATTTCTTTGAAAACCTGGATTAGTCAAATATCTGAACTTTGATGAATTTTCATTTTTACAATTATAGTAATTACCGTTAGTTCTATTCTCAGTTTTTGAAGGCCTCATACCTCTGAATCTCTGCTTCAGAGGGCAATCAGCAATCAGGTGTCCTAATTGATTGCATCTGAAACAACTCATGTGTTCAACTTTCGTATCAATAGTTGTTTTAGATGTTGAGGCTGCATTACTGCCCGTTTGTCTAACATATGGTGGGACATAGGGTTTAGAGGAGAATTCTTTTCATTTGTTTTATTTTCCTCTCCACGTTTTGGTAACACTGCCTCTTCTTTTGTCTCACTCGACTCGGATGACTTCTCCGAATTTGATGAGACAGGACTAGGAACATAAATCTTAATATTAGAAACAGGCTTACTCGTTTCGCCTTTACTAACTTCTGGATCTTTAATCGTAACCTTAACCGGAACTGTCTGGCCAATTTCAACATCAACGGATTTCTGATTACTAGGATCATAAGTATAGTTATGATTATAAGGTGGTGGAACTTCATTATATCCAATTCCTCCCCTTTTAACTGGGGAACGTTGATCACTTACAAGGTGATTAAGTATAGCAGAGGAATTTCTAAATTGCTCAAGCTTTCTGTTAAGTTCCACCACTTTCACCTGGTGATCAGCTATCTGTTTATCCCTTTCAGCTATTAGTTTGGTTTTCTCTTCTAACACTTCATAGCTAAGATCAATTACTTGTATTTTTTCAGCTAGACTGGCTTTAAGATTTCTGATATCTTTCTCACTAGCTTTTATTTTTACCTTGTAACTATTGTCTCTAGCTTTAGTGTAATGATGATCTTCTTTTAATGTTTTAAATTGAGCATCTAAACTAACAAACTGATCAGTTATTGTTTTCAATTGTTCAGACAGACTTTCACATTTCGTACAAGGGAGTTTAGTACTTACCTCGGAGAGCTGATCTGTCACTTCTGCCATGTAAGCTTGATTTTCTCCAGTTAGTTTCTCACTTCCTGCAGTTTCGATGTTCGCCAAATTGGCCTGTTTGAACACTTCCTCAACATGCAGATTCCAATTGTATTCCCCGTTCTGTCTAGATATCATCGCCCTATTCTCACTACTTCCACCACTCTGTTGTGTAGACCTGTTCTGACTACGTTCAACTCTGTCATTTGTGCATTCTTTAGCAAAGTGGCCATTCTGTTGACAGTTGTAACACCGAACCTTTGACTTATCAAAACCTGGTCTTTCACCAACAAACTTTCTACCAGTCTTCTTCATAAACCTTTTAACCCTTCTTACAATCATCGCTATCTGCCACTGCAGATCCATCTCTTCCAGATCATCAGCATCGATCTGATCATAGTCTTCGTCTAAAGTTGCAGGATCAACAATCTTGCCTTTAATGTAATTTTCATACGAAGCAATGAAAGATGCATAGAGAGCAAACTGTTGTTCAGCAGATTTAACACTCATGGGCTTCTGAGAGTAGTTGTTGTTCGGAACACTTGAAGAGAAACTACCCTTGGTTGCTTGAGGTTTAGAAGCATTAGTACCACCAGCTACAAAACACACATCACCATCCATGTTGAGAGTTACATGACCTTCATGTGTTGAGTTAGCGCCCGAGTCTCCCTTAGAGTAGTACGCAGATGATTCTGACTTCGAACTTGAACTTGAATTAACTTTCGCACCATACATTCCCGGATCCTGAACCTGATCAGTTGGTGTCTCTTTTCGAACCATGTTAAGTTCAAAAGTTCGTAGTTTGTTGACTGCTGTTTCCAAGTCATAGTCGGCAAACTCTTTGTCTTCTTTCATCAAGACAGTGTACATCTCCCATTTCGGTGGGAGAGCATCAAGGAGTTTTTCCACGATCTCCTCTTCTTTGTAAGCAATGGAATAATTGCTGAGTTCGGTCATCAGGTGATAATATCTCGTGATGATATCATCAAGTGATTCATTCTTCAAATACTTGAACACCGAGAATTGGGTTTTGAGTAGTTTAATATTGGATGCACGAATCCCCACATTACCTTCAAATCGGTTTTCAAGTGCTTCCAATAGCTCTCTAGCGGTTTTATACTTCCTGAAGGTGTGAAGAATCTCTTGTGGAAGAGCCATTGTAATCGCAGCATGAGCTTTGCTTTCAGCCTCATACATCTTCTTTTCTTCCTCTTCCATCTTGTTGTATTTCTTAATCTGTTCACGACCCTCATACAAAGCAGTTGGTGGAATGTATCCGTCCTGAATGCACACCCACATCTTAGCGTCTTGGTATTTAACATACTGCTCAAACCGATCTTTCCAAGCCACAAAATCGGTACCCTTAAGCATTTTCGGTGCCTTAGTAGCTGAACCTGCTTCCACTTCCATCTTCACCAGTTCCGTAATATTTATCGAAGTCATCTTTTACGAAACGAAAACACAAAGAAACCCGAAAAATAAAAATTTTATCCTTAACAGTACTGTAGGCGAAGTTGTGGATAACTTCGCTTAAGTCTTAACTTCGCTTGAATTCTTAACTTCGCTCTCCTTTTTAAATTCGCCTGATTTGGCGAAGTTGTGAGGTAGGCGAAGTTGTGGATAACTTCGCTTGAGATAAGCGAACTTGGGAGGTAGGCGAAGTTGTGGATAACTTCGCTTAACCTTATATCTTCGCCTAAACCCTACAAACAGTAGCGGCAACTTCGCCTGATGAACACGATGATTTTCCAGGTTTGATTTTGACGTTTTGCGAGGTATGCGAAGGTGTAATGGGTTGTTTTTGATGGTGGGAGGTGAGTAGGACACAAAAACTCGGTAAACTCGTCCCGCGAATAGTCGAACGGAACGTTTCTACACCCGCTTGATAATCCCGAACCACACAATCACGAGCAAAAGCTCTGATACCAATTGTAGGGGTTCCCAGTCGGATCTACACGGAATATCTCGTTCTACGTAGGTGCGGAATCCCTACGTAAGACGTTACGAGCGTAGAAGACGATACACGTTAACACGATCAAACACACGTTACAATAAACAAAGACACGTTGTATTGCAACTTGAAACACGTGATTCTCTGATCACCGATTACACAAACTCTGAATAACTCGTAAAAACTAAAACTCTAACTCTGCCGTAACCTAGGTTATTTAACAGTCGACAACTTCGCCTAACATGTTTAGGCGAAGTTGTCCCTAACTTCGCTTATTCCACAAGTTCGCCTATATAAGCGAACTTGTGAGCTAACTTCGCTTACTATAAAATACAAATCCAACTAACTCGATTACAGACACTGAACTACTGACATCATGTACCAACACCTATGCATTATAGTTTCTACTAAAAGCAACAAGTTTGGTACCTTTTAAAAATTAAGAGGTCCCTCACTCATGTTTTATATATAGTATAGATATGGTGATATGATAATGTTTTATTTTATGGATTGTAGCTTTGTGTCATGTACATTCTAATAGTTTATATTTAGATGTTTAATTGAAAACCGGTTCCGGCAAGAACCGTTTACACAAGAACCGTTTAACTCGGTTCTGAACCGGATCGGAACCGTTAAAATACGGTCTGATTCCAGTTTTTATATTTCGCATTTAATGGTTCCGGTTTGATTCGGTTCTAAACCATTGCACATCAGTACAAAATACCACTCAATTCCATTCTCACAATTTTCGAGAAAACAAAAGCAACCCTCTCTCTCTATATATATATATTTATATATATATAAAGGCTTGCATCCAAGTCTCTATAATTTATTGTGAGTGCATAGGATGATAATAATAATAATAATAATAATTATTATAATTGATTTTCCATAATATAAAGATTAATATGAAGAATGAGACGTGTGAGATTTATAAATAAATAAACAATTATTTACGGAAAGTATGTTTTTAGCAAAATTATGTAGAAAGGGAAGAAGAATGTGATATGAATGTTCTTAACTCAACGAAGTTCTAAAATTTCAACAAAAAAAGAATTATAAATAGACGACTGGACGAGGGAAGTTGGTCTTCTAGTCCAATGATGTAAATGAGATGGTTAAAGCTTAAGATTTTTAAGACCTACGGTTTGAAACCTGATTTAAAAGATTTTTATCAGTGATGAGTTTTCTCTATGATGGTGCTCCTAAGTGAGTTAGATCTATATCATCGAAATTAGTATGAATGATTGGTAACTCGCTAGGAAAGCTCACTCAAGTATTAGAGGTAGTTCTAAACACTTTGGATAAAATGAAAAAAACGGGGGATTAAAAGTGTAAATCCAAAAATTGGTGGTTCCTGTGTTTTTATTGGTGGGAATAATCATTGAATCCAGTCACTCGTAGGCCGCATATTACTCCTATATATATAAGATAATAATAATAACTGGATGCTCAAAGACAATATTGTCTAAATCGAATAACAACCTCGTAATTTAACTAAATCTAACGACTTTTCTTCATCTTCTTAATCTTCCGACACCCTACTAGATTCGACAGACACCATTTTGGACCACAAATTCCATTTTCAAATCCATGATCTCTTCTCGGCCAACTATAAATGCCACCGCAGCTTCTCTAATCACCTGCAGATCAAGAAAACCGACAAACATGGATCGCACTGGCTCTGCTTCGCACCACCCCAAAGACGGCGGAGATGAGGTCAAGTATAGGGGTGTTAGACGCCGCCCCTGGGGGAAGTACGCAGCCGAGATACGTGACCCGAACAAGCAAGGGGCTCGGGTTTGGCTCGGGACATTTGCCACCGCAGAGGAGGCGGCCCGGGCTTATGACCAGGCCGCCTTCGAGATGAGAGGTCACATGGCGGTTTTGAATTTTCCTGCTGATTACCCGCCTACTTTTTCGGCTGCTGCGTATAATGAGGCTGCCACCGCGGCCGCTGGTGCCTCGTCTTCTGTGGGAGCCAACCGGGAAGTGTTTGAATTTGAATGCTTGGATGATAAGTTGTTGGAGGATCTTCTTGATTATGATGAAGGCAAAAACAAGAAATGAATCACTTGAAAAAGTTGTATGCTTACTTTGGAACATTATTAATTATATACTTGATTAAAGGATTGTTGCATGAATGTTTTCTTACAAAATTATGTAATAAAATAAAATAAAATAAATTAGTTTAGTTTAGATGATATGAGATATGACATATTTGTACAATAAAAAATGGCTCCTTTTTGACAAAAAGTGAAGCAGTTATTTGTGTGTTCGGCTGGTTTGTACTCTCTTGTGTGACTGATTAAAGTCAAACTCTATGATATGGATACGAAGGTTTGCCTAATGATTGTCACCGTAACATTTGACAAAAATTTACAACTAACGTTGTAACTAGCAATAAATTGTTATTATATGAATAAAATTTTCCATATTAAGATTTTGAAATTTTTCAAAGTCAAAAAAGTCCAAATTTCGTCAATGAATGCTACGTGGAATGACCTCGGGTGGCGGGTCAGAAAACAAATAAAATCCTAATATGACTAAATGGCCTCAAAAATTCAGAATGTATGTTAGAATATTATAGTCAATGTATAAGCATAATTTTAGAATATTCGAATTGCAAAAACTGCAAAATAAGCAACCAAAAGTCAGTACAAACACTGTAAGGACCCGCATCAACTATTTTAAAAAAAAATAGTTTTTATAATCTATGTCGTCAGGAATTTGATTCCGTTCAAACTCTGACAAAAATTATTAAAAACGAATCCGACTGATTACCTAAAACTTGTGATACGTTAAACTGAATCACCAAAACAATACATATTATAACCAACCCTTCACCTCAACCCCCTCCTTTGGCCGGCCTCTCATGCCACCTCACCCCCTCACCTCCACCCCCCCCCCCAATTTATTTGGTTTAACTTGCTCGTCGGTGACTTTAACGGTCGAAAAATTGGCTTTTAAAACGTGAACCGACACGACAATTAGGGACTGTTTTGGAACAACCCCTAAAGTTATAAAATACTCATACATAACATAAGTTAATGTATGAAAAGAGCACAAGATAGCGAAACTTGGTCCTAAACGGTTCGTGTCGTGAAAACCGACACGAAAACGTTAAAAGTTGCTATTTTAAGAAAGTAATAACTAAAATGAAAAATAAAGTATTTTTATAAAAGAACTCCTGAAACATAACTAATATTTATATAAAAAGTTTTTTCAAAGATTTAAAAATAAGGTTTTATACGAAAGGTTGACCGATTCTTTTTTAAACGCAAAACCAACAAAACCGACAAAACCGACATAAATCGACTAAAGTAAATTATATATTCCTAATTATAATTTCTTAAAAACTTTCCAGAAACTGAAACTTAATAATTTATTGTGTTAATATTTAATTATTTATTTTATTAAATTCATAATATAATAGTTATTAAGACAATTATTAACGAAACCCGAGTTGTACTTACTTGTTAATTGTTAGATAGGGAATTATGTTCTTGTGTGGTTGTGTGGTTGTGTGGCCATTAGACCAAGATTAAATAAATAAAGATTATTAAAAAGTTAAATACAAACCAATTTGTAGGTTCCCTGGACGGATCTCACGAGATATCTCGATATACACAGGTGCGGAATCCCTGTGTAGATCGTTACGGACGTAGAACACAAATCACACGAACACACGTCAAACACACGTTATATATTAGCTCAAACACACGTGACGAATATCACAGTTACAGACACGTTACAGCTGAATAACCAAACAACCGAACACTCGAACAACCTAAACCGATCTCACTTAAACAAGCCGTAACATCTAATATAAATACACGACAACTTCGCCTCAGGCGAAGTTGTCCATAACTTCGCTTGTTCAACAAGTTCGCCTAGGCGAACTTGTTGACAACTTCGGTTGAACAAAAACATAAATAACATTACAGACTCGATTACAGACGCTAGACTATGAACTACTGACATTTATGCACCAACAGACTCCCCCTTGGCAGTAGCTTCATATCTTGATCTTTCAGCATCTGTCTTATAATCCTGTATCTTCACGCGTGCACTCATTCTCTAACACACACCGACACAACTCGTTGATACTTTCTTGCTTCGTCCTTCCAAGCTGGAATATAAAAGATTTTCTTCTCGTTAAGCACCTTCAGATCAGCTTGCGATAAGTTAACAAGATGCATCGGATCGTAAACTCTAAGAATCTCTTGTTCATCCTCATCTTCCATCACTGCCTCCGCTGTCTCTCAATCAACGAACCACCACTTTAGGTCTTTGAGCACATCCTTGGGCATAAGCTTTATCGGTACTTCTTTAAGGCACTGGATTGGTTTATACTTCATAACCATCCAAGGCTTTCCATCAGCTCTCAAACCTCTATCCTTGTCTTCAACAAGTTTCCCTTTCTGTGGTTTCAACAGCTCAAACTTCTTTTCCTTTATGCTCTCTTTCCATACGATTTTCCCTATGACTCTAGCCATATTATCGTCACTTCGATTGATCAACCCCAATCTGGCTAAGTCTTTAACCTCACACTCAGGCAGTGTGTTTAACGATCTCAACATTCTTCTAAGGTACTGAACTCCATCATATCGTTTAATCACGAAGAGCCGCAACTGCTCATCATAAATCCAGCATATAATCCCTTTCTTTGCTTCAGCATAGCCCTTAATATTGTAACTCTTTTTGAACATGGTAGGGACTGCCGGTTTCTTCGTTTTGACGAACCATTGAGCGTATCCTTCCTTCCACCTCGGCTGCTCTTCCCATTTAGTATCTTCAACTGCCGTCTGATCACCCATATCGGCCTTCTCAACCTCTGGAATGTCATGTTCAACATTTTCCTCTACTATCTCTCCTTCCTCAATCTCATTCTCAATCTCAATCTGCTCACCGATCTTCTCAATCACATCACTCGGCAGCACATCCTCATCAAACAATATATCATCGCTGAACATATCATCATCTAGTTATTTCAACGCATCAATCACGTCATCACCTATATTCTCATCATCAACCAACACCACATCATCACCACCAGAACCACCAGCCGCGTCGGCAGACTCCCCCTGAGCTGTGGAAGTACCAAGAGCTAGAGTAGTTCTTGGCAACTCACCACCTGCATCTTTCGATGCATTGGGATCATCGTCTTTGTCATTCCTTCTTTTCGTCCTTAGCTCGTCGCCTTTACAGCTCATCTCCCCCTGAGATGCCAAGAACTCCTTCAAGGTATCTATAATTTTCCCATGCTCAACCAGGAGGGATGACTGTAGTTGATTTGCTTCTACTAGGCGTTGAATAGTCTTAGATTGCTCTGCCACGATCCGCTCTAGTGAAGCTATTCTCTCTGAGTCTGAAGTAGGCGTAGGCGAGACATCAGAAGCAGGCGTAACCGCAGGTGGTACCATACCTGATAACCCTGCAGTAGTGACGACCGTTGACTCTACAAATCGTGCAGCAACCACCGACTGAGTAAGCGTTGGAGGTGGTAGAGACACAATCTCCGGAGTCGACATCTGGATAGTAGTGGTAGATGGAATGCCAGCAGATGATGTAGCCACCACGGGAACATCCGCAGTGCTTATACTTGTAACCTGTACAGAAGTAGGAACGATAGACATACCAGACAGTGCAGCCGGAGCGAAACGTACCATCCTTGAAGTCTCTCCAGCTCCCATACCTGCACCTGTCCTTTCCCGTCTTGAACGTCGTATCAGCTTATGTATATCTTCTTCCTCTTCTGACTCATCATCATCCTCCGTCCTCTTTTTTTTCCCAAAAGTTCTCTCTCGAGACACCATCAACCTTCTCCCCTCATCCATGATCTCATCCAAATCTGAGTCAGCCATCGACGTAGCTGCTCTAGTAACACTCACACCCGAACCTTGTGCAGCAGAGACATGCACCTCTTCATGTGTATCAACTTGATCCATATCGAAATAACCTTGACCTCCAAATACAGCATCAAGATCTATATCCTCTGCAGCCGACACAACAGGCACAGCAGGGGCAGCTTGAGTTGCTCTTGCTTGTCGTGGTTGAGGATCTCTGAACTCGTCCCCAGCAGCAGGAACATACTCTGGGTTGATTAAAAACCCAAACAGTGGAGTATGCCTTGGACGCAGCTCAGGCTTGCTCCTCGCACTCGAAGTGCGGCATTGAGCGAAGATACGCTTGCTCACAGACTCCACGTATCTGATTGGTCTTCTCTGAGGTAGATTCGGAGCCACATGGTTCAATATCATCTGGATGAAACGTGGATACATAATGAACCGCTCACGAGCCATCGCCCTCCTCTGTCTGTCAATCTCGTAAAAGACCATCTGACTAAAACTATAGCGTTTATTGTAAGTCAGTGCAGTCATTGCGGACTGCATGGTCGCACCCATACCGTCAGTGCCCGCCTTCCTTCCTGACATGCAAACAATCATGACGTGCATAAGGAAGCGCCACTGATCAAGTAGAAAACCCTTCCGTCTCTGTGTATCACCTAATGGACCAGAATAGCCCATTCGGAGAAACGCTCCATCACGAAACGGAGCCACAAACTCAGTTGGGTCGTCCCTCGTCTCTTCTCCAAACCGTAACGCCACTCGGATCTGTTCAGAATTGAACCGAACCTCTTGACTGTTCACAGTCGCTCGCATGACCGGGGGCTCAACACGACAATCGTATTCTACCGTCTGCCAGAAATCCTCGATATTCGGTAAGGATATCGGCAGAGTCGTCGTGATAGCATGAAAAATATCCTCGAGCGTATGAAGAAAGTTATGATATCGCGGTAATCTTCCACACCGCTTGCCTCCGGGTCTAAGGTAATGTACATATTGTGACCCGGGAAGAATTGCCGTTGGTTATCACCATCGTCTCCTCCTGCACCTCCAGCACCAGCTACTGCAGCCATATCTGCAACAAACGAACCAAGTTAGATAAACGTAAAGACATAGCACAAGTTCGCTTTGTTACCATGAGCGAAGTTGTGATAATCTGTATAGGCGAAGTTAAAGTTGAGGCGAAGTTGGGAACAACTTCGCTTCATCTTTAAGTTCGTCTAATAATTATAAAATTTTAACATGTCCAGGCGAAGTTAATGACAACTTCGCCTCACCACAACATCGCCTCAGGCGAAGTTGAGCATCAGGCGAAGTTACGGATAACTTCGCCTAAACCTTAACTTCGCCTGAAACTGAATCGGCGACAGTAAGGTTATCGAACATCGAGTATCTGATGTTTCGGCTAGTTTAGACGATTAAGTAGACTAGACTACATGATATTAAGGCAATCTGGACGATCAGTTTGCTCATGAACACGTAAAAGCTTGTTTTGAAATCGGGTATAGGTTTCGAACGTCCGAGGTCGTTAACCGGGTGTCGAAACAACCTAGGAATGACGACATCGAACATCGAGTATAACATATAGAACCCGAACACACCTTGAACAATGAATGAAATCGGAAACAAAAGGATAATCGGATGAAAAATTCCGGATAAGTTCGCTGGGTATAAGTTCGCTGAATTGAAAAATATGAACTGTGACTCTTGAAAATCCTTATATAGGGGCGAAGTTATAAAGGCGAAGTTACGGATAACTTCGCCTAGGCGAAGTTATTCACAAGTTCGCATGTTCAACAACATCGCCTATATTTACAAAATCAACCCTTAAAATTTGAACATTTTGCATTTAACTTTTAAAGGTTTCCTTTAAGAATTAAATAACACGATCAAGTCCAAGTAACCAGTTATAAAATTATAAACTACCTAAGTACGAAAAACTTTAAAAAATTAAAGAATTAAAGTACAAGGGATCAAATTTCAGTCTCGATAGGGACTACTACGTTTTAGAAAAGATCCGAACAGGAATCATACTAACTACGTGACTGTCACATAGATCCGTGTTTAGCTGTATTATGACATAAGGAAACAGGTTGTAAGCAGGTAAATAACTTAAGATGGTTTTCATCGTTTCTGTGATACGAGTTAAGTTCAATTTAGCCTCAAAATTTAAGTGGGCAACAACTCAGAGATTATGATGCCTCCTATCTATTCTCAAAGCGTATTTGGCTTTCCCCAAGTCACCTCGAATTGACTTCGACCCTTAGTTTGTAATTACTCTTCATCTGCTTCCCGTTCTCTTTCTTATTCCATGATTAAGAAGTCTTGATATCTTTAACTCTAGAATGTCTCAATAACTGATAATAATTTTTTTTTTTTTTATCAAACATTCTTGTAGACTTCCGAGTAGTAAACAACTGCAAGTCCCGAATCTGGATCACTGCAGTTTCTTGAAACGCTATCTTCACGGGAATCAGAACACTTATGGGCTCGTGTATGACTGGGTAATCGCTTTTCTGCCTATCAGTCGGAAAGATATATATGAAGATATGCAAAACTCTTAAGGAGTTTCCACGTAAAATCGAGTAGATTTAGTTTGTATCACATCTACTTTTACGCACCATAAAAAGTTACCATGACATACAATGACTGTCCTAAAGCCTTTTAAGCCTAATAACTTCACTAGTTAAGCACACAGAATCAGTATATGTATCATTTTCCAAGGTTGGATCAATTTTCTGTTAAACATAGCAAACGAACTTCTTGCGAAGTAGAAGACTTGAAAAATAATTTCATTTCCCTTTTTAAAAAAAAAAAAAATTTAACATTAATCGCCCCGACCAAAACAAAGTCTTCAGGTAAACGGCTATCCCGAAGATCCAATGGATCAGCTGGACCGACCACATACTAGTATGTGTCCTTATAACTAAGTATGATCGACTAACTTTTCAGCGAAAGAATGAAAACTCATCATAAACCGCCCCGGTCACTTTCAGTCATCTGGTTAATGGCTATCCTCAAAATCTACAAGTAGAAAATGAGGACCAAAACATATCCGAAGACATGTCCTTCAAACTGTGGTAACCGACATACTTTTAAGCGATAGTGATTTTTTTTTTTTTTTTTTAATAATAACTTGAAAAACATGGTTACTCGGGATTGATCATCCCATTCAACTCAATAAGGTTTTGAAATCTCGTTTTGTCAAACGCCTTAGTATAAAGATCAGCGAAATTATCAAGCGTATCCACTTTTTCAAGCACAATCAGTTTCTTCTCAGCACAATCCCGTATAAAATGATGACGTATGTCAATATGTTTAGTTTTACTGTGTTTCATGGGATTGTTAGTTACTGAGATAGCAGCTGTGTTATCAATGCAAATAGGAGTAAGTAAGAAATTCAGACCATAGTCGCGCAACTGTTGTTGAATCCAAAGAACCTGAGAGCAGCAGTTGGATGCTGCCATGTATTCTGCCTCACAGGTTGAAATTGCGACTGAAGTCTGCTTCTTGCATTGCCACGACACCAATCTGCCACCAAGAAACTGACATCC
>NW_027499584.1:0-97214 GCF_021521415.1 Bidens hawaiensis | reverse complement strand
ATCAGCGTCAATGTGATTTGGAGAATCATTTCCATTAGAAGTGGCTCTGGGCCTTTTCTTTTGGAATTGATCTACATGCAGCCTGAGTAATTGAGCTCCATTCCATGTTCTTGGGATGGAGGCGTCATCGAGCCTTTTGAGCCGATATGCACTTGGCTTAGAATCTCGTTGTTTACGCAGTATGTGGTCTCCAACATTGAAGCTGCAGTTTTATCCGTGTTTTCCCCAACTGGGGTTCTACACGCATTAACCTGCTTAGCGTCCATTATGCCACGAGGTGAGTGAGTTTCCTATTTCTGGTGCTGAGCGTTGGGAGTTCGATCAAGCGTGACCGAATTTTCTGAAAAGCTGCTTCCGCTTCTGGTGTCTAGCGGAAGTGCGTTTTCTTTAAACAGTTTCCCAGCGTTGACACGAATGGGAATGACCTACCCGCATGGTTTGCCAAGAAGAGGTTAAGTGCAACTAGGCGTCCATTCAGTGTCTGAGCTTGTTTGATGGTAGTAGGTGATTCCATTTTGATAATGGCTTCGACCTTTTCAGGGTTCGCTTTGAAGCCATCTTTAGTAACAATGACTCCTAAGAACTTCCCTTCTTCCATCCCAAAGGAACACTTGCTCGGGTTGAGCTTCATGTTTATTTGGGCATGAAATTCTGTCCATCAGGCATTGGTATGTGGACCCGGTATTCTTAAGTCCGAATGGCATCATTTGATAACCAAATGTGCCATCGGGCGTCCGAAATGCGGTTGTCCTGGCCGTCAACGGCCATGTGGACTTGATGGTACCCCTTATACGCATCAAGGAAGTATTTAAGGCGAAACGGCGTTAACGAATCCACCTTAAGATCAATTTCGGGTAACGGGTAACCACCTTTGGGGCATGCTTTGTCTTTGAAATCTATGCACATGCGCCATTGTTTGTTAGACTTCGGTACCATGACGGGATTTGCAACCCATTTTTGATATCCGTTAACGCGTACGATGCCTGCGTCAAGGAGTTCCTTGACTTGGGTTCTACACGCGTTAGCTTGTTCCGCCCCCATTACTCTGCGTTTTTGTATGACCGGCGTAAAAGCCGGGTCATACTTGAGTCTGTGCGCTGCCTTACTTCGATGGTACCAGTCACGTCCACTGGTGTTCACGCGAAGGGGTCAGCGTTTTTCTGGGGAATACGTTCCCGCATTTGCAACAATTTAGAGAAGTCCTGTGGGTTTCCACCCGCGTTTTTTGGTTTGAAGGTTTCTCCGAAATTCCTTCTCGGTTGGAAGTCCGTTTCCTTACGCTTCCCTTTCGCCCTATGGCGAGGGTTTGCATCGGTGTCGGATTCCTCTCGATCATCGTCCGAGTACTCGCACTCACTGCTTATGTTGAGCTGTTGAGTGCTTCCGAATTCGTCAGCCTGTTGGAGTGAACGCAAGCGTTCATCCAACTCAGCTTGGAATTCCTTCTGACGTGCTTCGGCCCACGCTTTAACTTGATTGAGTGTTTGGCGGGGGAGCCTCGTCTGTTGTCTCTCCAACTGGGTATCAATGAATCCCAGTGAAGGATTGTTTACTGCACTTGCCCCGGCTTGGGTAACCGGGGTAGTGTTCGTAAAATTTGTGTAACCGGCTTGTCCCGGATTGTTTACTGCATTTGCCCCGGCTTGGGTAACCGGGGTAGTGTTCGTAAAAATTGTATACTCGCCGGTGTTCCTCCCAGTAGCTGGGGTTGTGGTTACCGAGGTTTCTTGGTCACTCACTGACCTTGGGACCGGAGTAACTTTAACCATCTTTCCAGAAGTTTTGAAAAAACTGAAAAAGAATAAGTTCTAGCTTTTATGCACGGATGGCGCCAATGAAGAAACACTAATTGACCCCAGGCAGATTACGGATAATCTGGGGGTTAAGTAGATGTTTCCCACGAGGGGTTAGATCCGGCAAAGATGGTTCTTCAGATGACCTGCAAAACAGACACCGTGAGCTCGTCACTGAGAAGGGGGGGGTACCTCCTTGTGACCACCCTCCGGCGTGAGAATCAGACTAGATTGCTCTTGAATATAAGTGTATATTAAGATAAATGACTAGAGCAGATATGATGGTATGAAATAAGATGATAAGGTCCTCCTACCGTTCCAAGGTGTTGGAGTATTTATAGCCGAAGGTAGGTTTCCAAGCAGGTACAGCCGGCTGAATAGTATTCCTGTTCTACCAACTGTGTGCTACGCACGTGCCATGCTGGTGGTTGGTGGGTAGGCAGCGGCTGATAGTGACCAGGCCGGCTTTGTACTATTCCTTTCCCACCAACTGCAGGCTATGCACGTGCTACGACAGGGGTTGGTGAGTAGGCAGCGACTGATAGTGACAGGGGTTGGTGAGTAGGCAGCGGCTGATAGTGACCAGGCCGGCTGTGTACTATTCCTTTATCACAGTGAGCTGTCGCAGCTTTGGTCAGATCTTTTGTCCATACCCTGGCAGGTACAGTACAAAAGATCCTCCAGTAATGTACGGACTGGCTCATTTGGGCGGGAGTATTCCCGGCTTGCTCATTCCCTCTTCAGGTGACATTACTGAATTATTTGAGAGTTAGTGCCTTGTGCGTGTAGCCTTGCTGTGCGGGTAGCCTTCCCTGATGGCTAGTATCCGTAGCTGCGGGAACAGGCGGAGTACGTCGACCATTGGGAGGCGTTTCCTGCGGGAGCAGCTAGCGTACTACGCGTAAGGACGTCGCGTCTCTGAGCATGGTTGGTTCTGCGGATCCAGTTGGTCTTTGCGCAGACGTCTCTTTTAAGGAGTCTTGCGGGTCCAACCGCGCAGACGTCCCTGTTGAAGGTGAGTCTTGCGGGTCCAACAGGGCTCTGCTGGGACCTACCTCTTCATGTATAAAACTGAAAATTACATATAAAAATGAGTGCGTTTATATATAAAACTAAAAAACATACATTAAAGTCCGGTCCGATTAATCCCGATTAATCGCTAGTCCTCACCCGTCCGCCCGACTACCGACTAACGATTTTTACAACACTGTGCCTAGGGTTGCAAACGAGCCGATCTGCTTAAGATCAGATCCATTAAATACTCGAAAAGAGCCAAGCTTTTCGAGCTCGAGCGGAGCCTGAGCCTTGAGTAAAGCTCGTTTAGCTTGTGTAGTTTTAAGTTTTACCAAATTTGGAGTTCTACGTATTCATTTGAAACTGCATGGCTGAAATCGAGCCAAGATTTGACTCATTTAAGGTACCACACGAGCTTGAGTCGAGCTTAGGCTCGTCTAAGGTTTTACTTAAAACATATATAAATAATTATAAACGTATAATGTACGACACGAGCTCGAGCTGAGCCCGAGCTTGAAAAAACGAACCGAGCTCGATTTAAAGGCCAAGCTCGGGCTCGGCTTCTTTACAACTAATAATAATAATAATGTATATACACTCACACAAATGATCTTATACGACACAATAACACAATAGATTTTTCAATCCCAAGCCTCAAATAAGTTCATTTAGTTATGGAGCCCGAGCTCGATCCTTGTACGTGGAGCTCGTTTAGGCTCGCCAAGCCTTAATGAGCCTTGTGTAATTTTAAGTTTTACCTCTTTTAATCTTTTTAACTTCTATGTATTCATTTCACACTGCACGGCTGAACTCGAGCCAAGCTTTGGCTCGTTTTAGGTACTACACGAGCTCGAGCCAAGCTTAGGCTCGTTTAAGGTTTCTCTCAAAATTATATAATAATAATAATAATTAAAAACATATAAGGTACTACACGAGCTTGAGCCAAGCTTAGGCTCGTCTAAGGTTTTTCTCAAAATATATAATAATAATAATAATAATAATAATAATTAAAAACGTATAAGGTGCTACACGAGCTCGAGACAAGCTTAGGCTTGTTTAAGGTTTCTCTCAAAAATAATAATAATAATAATAATAATAAATAATAATAATAATAATAATAATAATAATAATAATAATAAACGTATAACGTACTACACGAGCTCGAGTTGAGCCCGAGCTTGAAAAACCGAACCGAGCTCGGGCTCGGCTCATTTACAACTAATAATAATAATAATAATTAAAAAGGAGCAACCTTTCTGAGGAGCACAGCAATATCAGCTTGAGACTCTTCAATCGACTGGCTACCGCACTCTAAGCAACGAACATTATGACTGATGTTTCGTGCTCGAGCATCCACAATCTGCTGCCTCTTAACCGGGTCCTCTTCGTTTTCCATCTCTAAAACCACTTCACTTCAGTAACCTGTCAAATTCACTAAAAATCTCAGTTGGGCATTTCGTCGAACACTTGGTGTGCAATAAAATTATACCCCCCAAAACAACTGATTCTGGAACTGGGCAATTTAAAGATTATGGCTTTACGAAACCCCTTTATGAATTGAATGTGTTTGTGCAAATACAGAGACTTAATTTCAATATCTTTGTGTAATCTTGATGCGAGAAAGTAAAGATGATCTAATAAGACGAAACATATAAATAGAGATACAAAGAGATGAATGAATTCGATGGTTGTAAACAATTAGTTAATTACCTATTAATATGAAAGATGATCGATTGCGAGAATTCGTCAAATGGACTCCAATTCACCGGTTATCCATCTCCAAGTGAACTATGAGTCTAAGACTATACATTTTTTTTAACTTGATGTGCTTTGTGCGGTTTGGTGTGGTTTTTGACTGAAACCGAACTGAAAACCAAACTTTCGGTTTTATGACTTTTTAAAATTGTTCGATTTTTGTTTTTTTGGTTTTTGGTTTTTGGATTCGATTTCGGTTTTGCTAATCGAAGCAAAACGTGTTAGGCCAACATAAACTTGACCCAAGATATTGAAATTATGCGTAATATTTTTTTTAATTAACAATTAATAGAATATTTGATGTTTGAACCTCAAATATTATTAAAAACTTATAATTGATCGATTTAAAATTAAAACTAAAAGTACTAGTATTATTATTTAGTAATCATATGTAGACACCAAAATACTTGTTTTTAACCATATGTTAAAACTAAACAAATAGTCATTGGTAGGTTTTCTTTTAAAGGTTATGATTAAGATGTTATGGTTATTTTGGTTTTTTTGTTATTTCGGTCGGTTTGGTTTTTCGGTTCTTAAATACAAAACCGAACCAAAACCAATATTTTGGTTTTTGCTAAAGTTCAAAACCAAACCGCCGGTTTCTAATTCGGTTTGGTTTTTTCGATTTGGTTTTTTTTTTTGGTTTTTCGGTTTCGATTCGGTTTTTTCGTTTTTATGCACACCCCTACTTTCATCCATTTATTTATAGTATTCTCGACTTTCGATTTGTTACTCACTACTTCCAACTTTCACCCTATTTGTTTTTGTCATTTCCTCACTAACGTCATTAGTGGAAACCTGTCGGAATTATACTAGATTGTCGGATGCACTTCACAACCTTCAAAACGCCAATGCATACTATCGATTGGTTATCTCTTTGCGCCAATCGGACCCCAGAGTTGCTGCAGTTACCTTCGGTAAATATTTGAACCACCGTGAATCAGATGTTGTCGCCAGCTACGGCATAATAGTAGATGTGCCGCCTCCCTCTACTCTGTTTCCGATCTTCTGCTTCGCTGGAAACCCTAATCACGCCGCCTTCCTCTTCTCTGTTTCCGATCGTATGCTTCGTTGAAAATCGGGATTCCACTAACACATTAGTCGTTCGTTAGTGAGGGAGTGATAAAAACAAATAGGGTGAAAGTTGGGAGTAACTATTAACAAATCGAAAGTTATAAGTGTTATCAGCAAGCAGGTGAAAGTTGAAAGTATTAAAAGTCAATATCCCATTTTTAGTACTTAATTTATATATATAAATGTTATGTTCCTAAATATTAATTTGAAAACATATAAAAAAAAGTTAAGCTTAATTATTTTATTATTGACAAATTTTAGAATTAAGAGCTCTATTTTATTGTATGACACTATGAGAGGTATCAAGTACCGTGTTTCCGTGAGCATATATGCTAAGACTATCATTACCGCGCCATCTTCACCTAATAAACAAAGCCAAAAACCGTCTTAGCATATGCATTTTGCTAACACGCGTCAAAATTGACCTTATTTGATAAGTTCATATGACAAGACTGGGATTGCGTTAGAACGGGTTTTAGTGAAAATGACATTTCTCTTGTGACAAATTTAGATGAAGCGAGAGTTTTAGATTATCTTTGGATCATCAATCGTGGGAAGTTCTTTCTATTGATTAGGGCGCTTGGCGTAGTGTTAACGTATTAATATAACTTTTAGTGTTTGGTGTTTGTTTTGTCTAGTTTCTTGCTAAACGACGGTGGATTATATAAGCCCCTTGTCGTTAAAAAAGTAATAAATGATATTAAATTAAGAATAAAATGGAAGGGGTAGAATGGAAAATATCACACAACTCCATTTATAAATACCTAATCCCTCTTTATTTAGGTTATTGTATATTCCTTCTCTAGCGCCGCACCTGCCGCAACTGAATCCTGATTTGTAACGCTACGTAGCCGATTTTAGAGGAAAAAGGTGTTGTGATCTCAAAGTAAGAATTATTAATTCTTGTTTCCATATATCTAACTATTTTCTTGTTTCTTGTTATGACCTATTAATTGATATCTTTTGCTTTATCATAAGCTTTTGATTTTGTTACGATAATTTCTTTCTTAATTATAATTGGTTGTGTTGTGTAGAGAACTGAAGATCACGTATCCTACATAACATGTTGATTGCTCATAGCATTACCACAAGGTATTGTTAAACTTTACTGTTTTGAAATTTCTGTTCAACTATTTGACTTGTTTCATCTCGTGAATTCAACCTTTTCTTCTCGGTTATCTACATGAATCTGCTTATTTATTTTCATCTGCGCATGATTTTCCCCTTTTTGTCTCCAAAGGGAGACCATGGTACATGCGGACAGTGTTGCAAAAGTCCCGCCTAGACGGTGATTATAGAGAGCAATTAGTCGCTCATCATAGGTCGGCCGCTCAGATTTTGCCAAATCGTTCACACTAGCCGAAGATGGTCAAGATCGGTCAAAGTCGGCTAAATTGGTCCAAAATCATACCAAATCGTCCAAATTGGATCATAATATGTCAAAATTCGTCCAAATCTGTCAAGTGTAACAAGTTCTTACCTCAATTTAAACTAAAATCGGACCAAAATCGAACCAAGATTGGGGCTCAAGTTTCTAACTTGTACCATCATCTTTAGTTGCTATGGTTACCCCCATAATCACTATAAATGCGTGTGTAACATTACGACGTTTTAACCCAACCTTGATGTCAATTTAACACCTCTATAAAGAAATCACGAACTTACACTTTGAAAGCCCCAACTTTATGGTTTTTCTTTTCAAATACTAACAAGAAACTTTAAAAGCATTTTCATCCATCTTTCTCTATTCACTCGAATCCGATAATTCTTTTGAGGATTGAATTTTTTTTTGATAAATATCAAACAAAGAGTCATGATTAAGGATGTGGGCGCATATATATAATCGTTGTTGTGTATTTTATATGTGCAATAGTGTTGAATATCATATATACAATTGTTTGTATTTTATATAAGCAATAGTGTTATATTATATGCAAAAATAAAAAAAAATCGATATAGTGCATATATTCATTAATCTTGTATCGCATATATGCAATAATGTGTATTGTATAATGTAATTTTGTTGTATTATATGCAATAAAAAAAACTATAGTACATATGCAATGCACAATATTGCACATATACACTACATCGATAGTTTTTTTAGGAGCAATATCAACTAATTAGAAGGATGAAAGAAATAAAAATACAAAATATTTTTTTTAAAAAAGTTAAAAATAATTCTTGATTTCATTATATGTTTTATTATGCATTTTATTACAGGTTTTATTATGCATTTCTAAAAAACAATTTTAGATATATGACATTTTATTATGCATTTCTAATGAAGTTTCGCGTACTTTTTTTTATTATATGCTATTTTATTTCGTTATCTTATTTCTATATTACGTTACCCAATTCGATTGACTTGACTGAAACCGGACAAATAAAATTATATACCGATTACGCAACACGACCGGCTAAACCGGATCGGAAAAATAATTATGTAGCGAAATCTAACCCAAAAATTTTCGGTCTCTATGAAAAAGTTTCCTGGGTCCGTCACTGTGTTACTGTTTAGTTAAACCTAGTTAAAAACTTTGTTAGCATATATAGTTTGTGCCTGAGATGTAATTATTAGAAAGTTTGTGTAAAACATATAATTATCTACTGTTGCTTTACAATCTTGATTTCAATTACTTTGTGTTAATATCGATCCATTTTCAACCTAAACAGTTATGGCTTCCACCAATTCCATGTTAAGATTTCTCTTAAGCTACATACTTCATCAACTGTCAAGATTGTGTACTGGCTTTCAAGTTCTATGGGTTTTCATTTGTGGTGAGTTTTATCTTTATCCCTTTCTTTTGCATAAATTTATGATGTATATTGTGATAATTATGGCTGTCTTTAATTTATATTATGCTATTTTATTTGTATTTGCTTTTGCAATTTGTTTTATCGATTAGGTGAGTATTGTAATAGCATTTTGACCCATAGGATAACAAATTTTGTGTTCTAGCTAAACTAAATATGTTGTATAATATTAAGATTTTATGTGAAAGAAAAGAATGCTTAAATTCATTTATTTACAGTTGAGTACTTTTGTTAAGAAAAAAATGAACAAATATAACCATCAATTGATCTATACATGGAATTAGAAATCTCATCTTTTTTTTTTCTTAATTTTTTTTTATCATTAATTTGATCTTTGTGCAGTTACTGTTGCTGAAGTTTGGAAAAAAGATTGGTGGAATTGTTGTCCTTTTAACCTGTGGAATGCTTCTGATCATCGTCAAGCCGAAACAGATTATTGTTCCCTATCGCTAGAGGAGGATGGTCTGGTTAACGCTCAATGCAGTGCCAGTACCGACGTGCCCAGTTCACGTGCTAGGAAGAATGTGATCAGGTCACGGGAAATACTGAAATCCCAGAAAACCAGATGGATGTCTGATATATACAAAGAACTCGGTGACTCAAGTGACCGTAAAGAGCCTGGAGGTTTTGCGGATGAAGACAGTGAGACGAGTGATTTCGGTTCTGAATCTGATTACGATTCCGACAGCACCACTAGGGCCACACTTGGTAGAAACAGAAGGGTTGTCGGCCGGCGTACTTCTAAAAGCGGTATAAGAATATTAGGTACCAGTTCCCAACGTCTGATAAGAAAAACTCGGACTTCAGTTGCTCCCTCTTCTCTAGGCGATAAAGAGAACACTTCCCGAACCTGTGAGGTATTTATTATTAGTTTAATCTATTATCTTACTATCCATTGGCGTAGCTTAGTTGGGGCAGGGGTGGCCCCGGACCCCTTCGTTTTTTCGCTTGGTGGTGTAAATTTATCTTTTTCGGACGAGAATTTTTATACATTGTGTAAATTTATCCGTTTTCGACCGAACTTTTGAGCCAGGCGCCCTTTGTTTTTCGCTCGGCAGGGTAAATTTATCCTTTTTCGGCCAAAAAATTTTATACATAGTGTAAGTTTACCTTTTTCTGATCGAAATTTTGAGCCCGGCCCCTCCATTTTTATGCTCGGTAGTGTAAATTTATCCTTTTTCGGCCGAAAATTTTTATACATAGTGTAAATTTACCAGTTTCCGACAGATTTTTTGTTATATGATCATATGGAGCTATATTATTTTCTTCATTTGACCAATAGAGTTATAAATTTCTTTCTATTTATCATTAATTTGATCTTGACTGCAGTTACCTTTGCTGAAGTGTGGAAAAAAGATTGGAGGAATTGTTGTCCTTTTAACCTGTGGAATGGTTCTGATCATCGTCAAGCCGAAACAGATTATTGTTCCCTATCGCTAGAGGAGGATGTCCTGGTTAATACTCAAGGCGGCGTATTTTCTCCCAATTCGGATAGTAAACGGGAAATACCGAAATCCCAGAAAACTAGATGGTTGTCTGATATATACAAAGAACTCGAAGGCTCAAGTGCCGATTTGATCAGTTCACGCCGAAGGAAGATGCCTTTTTTCAAAGAATCTCGTCAAAAAAAGCTACAACGTAAAGAGCCTGGAGGTTCTGCGAATGAAGACAGTGAGACGAGTGATTTCAGTTTTGAATCTAATTACGATTCTGTTGGTATCACTAGGACCACGCTTAATAAAAACAGAGGGGTTGTCGGCCAGCGTACTTCTAAAAGCGGTATACGAATATTAGGTACTAGTTCCTGTTGAAAGTATAAACTAAATAATAAGTATAGGGTCTTTGCGTCATTTTAAAAAGTACATTTTATTTGTAAGAAGTTTAAGGGTTACTATGTAATTATGTTAATTTGTGTCGGTTATGTGGTGATTCTAGGGTTATATAAACCCCCACCACAACAAGTTTGGATGTTAACATTTGCAAGATTATTGAAGCAAGTATTTGTTGTTATTATTATTATTATTATCATCATCATAATATTCAATCTATTGTTTATTCATTGTGTCAATTCTTCCCATTCGAATCTGAATTTGCTTACAGCGGCATCAGAGCAAGGTTAATCGATCTAGGGAAGAACAAATTGGCTGTGTGCAATTGATTGATCGATAATCGAAAGAGAAAGAAGGAAGTACCTTCAATCGATCAAGGCAAAACAGAAAGAAAGCATTAATATCGGTTGATTCTTTGTCTTCTATGTGATTTGACGATTGAAAAAAAGGGGGCAAAGAGGCACGGTGATATCAATTGATCAATTAGAAGAAGAAATTGGATTATATCTCTTCTACTTTTGTGGTTTAGTTAGCAATTGGAAACCCGAAAATTTTGATCAATTAAGTTCTGTAGTGAACTTCAATTCACAAATACGTTTGGATTGAAAGAAATCGACTTCCAGTGTGTTGCTAGACCGAAAATCAAATCAGAATATTTGTGGATTAAAATCAGAACGCGGTTCCGTGCATTTGATCAAGATAACAGTTTGGATTGTGTTTGATCAAAGTAGTGAATAAAGAACCAGATACGCTCTTATTAAAACTTGTGTTGGGTGGACTGCAAATAAAAAAACAGGGACAAATTTCGTTTTGTTTTCTGTTGAACCGATCAGTAGCAAAGGGCCAAATTGATTGTTCAAGTATTGATTATCAATTGACCTGCAACTGATTTTAAAAAGGAATTGGCAAGTGGTTAATTCATTTTGTATGATTATTTGAAACAAATAGTGAAAGCCTATTTTCTGATTTTTTAAAAAAAATTCGATCAGGAAAGTGTTGAAAGATTGCAAAAATATATACATAAACAAATTCATTTTGTTTTGTGTTCTTGTTGCAAGAAGCGAACACGGTGCTTTTAGCAAGTTGAAACCCGTTTTGGGATTCACAAGAAGTAAAACAAACCCGTTGGTTTGTAGCAAGTTAAAACAAACCCTTTTGGGTTGTAGCAAGTAGAACCCTTGGTTCAAAGAGCAAGTCGAACATTTTTTGTTCAAAGTTAGCAAGAGCAAGTAGGATCATTGTGATTAAACTTTGCAAGAAAAAAAAACCAAACTTTGGTTTAAAGCAAGTTAGTGCATAAAAAACCTGATTAGCAAGTTGGTCAGGAGCACATAAAATCTTGTTAGCAAGTAGGCCAGAAGCAAGCGTAGCAAGTTGATCAAAATTAAAAGTCCAATTAGCAAGTTGGTTGGATATTTTTATCTAAACCTTCGTGGTACACAAGACCTTCGTGGTATAACAAGGAAAGTATGGCAGACGGAAAAAAGAAAGAAGGTGTTTCAACATCAACTCATGAACAAGGAAATGTTTCACTTCAATGTCCCAAATTAAATGAAACAAATTACACGACTTGGGCATTGTTGATGGAAACAATGTTGAAAGCGTATGACCTTTGGGAAATAATTGATGCAAAGGTTGAAACAGAAGTTGTGGATGAAAAGAAGATGAACACCACAAAAGCCATAATCTTCCAAACATTACCAGAAGATGTTTTAATGCAAGTCGCACAACATACGACTGCAAAAGAAGTTTGGGAAGCAGTCAAAGTCAAATATCTTGGAGCCGATCTAGTGCAGAAGGCACGTTTACAAACGTTGAGAAGTGAACTAGAGGCCTTGAAGATGAAGTCAAATGAAACTGTAAGTGACTTTGTGGGAAAGTTAAGCAGTTTGCAAACCAAGTTTAAAACTCTTGGTGGTACTTTGAAAGATAAGGCACTCGTGAGGAAACTGCTTATCTCGGTTCCAAAGAAATTTCTACCAATTGTGGCATCTATCGAGCAATATAAAGAGATAGACACGATGCCATTTGTAGAAGCGGTAGGAAGAGTAAAGGCATTTGAAAAACGTCTCAAAAGCCAAGACGAACCAGAAGACAATAATCAGGGAAGACTTCTAATGACAAGTTCAAGTAATCAAGGTCGCGGCAGAGGACGTGGTAGAATTCTAATAAAGGAGCAAGTGGATATGGAATAGGCATGGGCCTAGGAAATAAAGACAAGAGCAAGTTCAGGTGTTATGAATGTGGAGATGTCGAACATTTTGCAAAAGAGTGCACCAAATGGAAGAACAAGGAGAAAGACAATGAGCAAGAGTCCAATCTCATCTATGACGATGAACCGGTCGCACTGTTGTGAAAAAGCAAGAAAGTTGAAGACTTTTTCTTAAACTATATTTAGTTTAAGGGGGAGTGTTGAAAGTATAAACTAAATAATAAGTATAGGGTCTTTGTGTCATTTTAGAAAGTACATTTCATTTGTAAGAAGTTTAGGGGTTACTATGTAATTATGTTAATTTGTGTCTTATGTGGTGATTCTAGGGTTATATAAACCCCCCACCACAACAAGTTTGGATGTTAACATTTGCAAGATTATTGAAGCAAGTATCTGTTGTTGTTGTTGTTGTTATTATTATTATTATATTCAATCTATTGTTTATTCATTGTGTCAATTCTTCCTATTCGAATCTGAATTTGCTTACAGTTCCAAACGTCTGATAAGAAAAACTCGGACTGCAGTTGCTCCCTATTCTCTGGGCGATGAAGAGAACACTTCCCGAGCCTGTGAGGTATTTATTATCTGTTTACTCTATTATCTTACTGTCCTTGATCATAACTAAACTAGACGTATTCTTCAACCGCTATGTAATTCACTTTATCGATTTTTGGTTTTGTTTGCGAACAGATTTTCTCAAACAATACCGAGACTGCTACTCGTTCTGTCCAAAATAGAAACAGGGAAACTTCTCCTCCGTCTGATAATGAGTTTATGGCCATGGAGGCCTTACTTAATTTATCTAATGGTGAAGTGCTTGCAAATGAAGAACAAGCAAAGTTGTGTGAGCGTGATGGACGTGTGCCGACTGCTATTGGGTCCGGTTTAGCCCAGAATAAGGAAACCGACTATGGGATTTCCGTATGTGTAATAAGCAGAAATTCGGCAGAGTTTGCGCTAGAAGACGCTAAAAAGTTCATGCGGAATCTTAACTAATCAACAGTCGCGACTCCTAAGTCCTATGCTCCTTGTACCAAAAGGATGTTGTTTAAGGATTGTTCGTAAATGTTTATGTGAACACGAAAAACACATGTGTTGTTGTTTAGAACAGTTTCGTTACTTTCTAAGTTAATCCAAAAACAATTATATTAGAACAAAGGCATCGACGTTGTTGTATGAATAGCGAAATGTGATTGAAACATACCGATGAACTTTGAATAAAAGAATAAAAAAAACTAAAGAAAGGAAGTTTTCTAAATTATGCTTCATTCTGTTTTTTAAATCGGCGTATAAAATATACCTTTAGAGACGCCCAACGAAATCAATAATTGAATAAGATAAAAAGTGTTTCCATTGAGATCGAGAAGTTCTTCTCTACGAATATGAATAAAATGATTGGTGATAGTAGACATAGTTATATAGGCACCAAACCATTACTATTGTTGGGTAAAATCGCAACATTTTGTGTAAAGTGATGGGAGATGAATGTATGCGCGCATTTACATCGTTATCAAAAACTTCCTCCGGAAGTTCTAAGATGCTGTTGAAGTACACGATGCTCCAGCATCTCATATCGTAGAGTCAGAAGGATTAAGATGTTGTTGAAGTACAGAAACTTCATCTGAAATACACCATGTGATAAGATCATGGCAGCCTTCCGTGATCGACATTCTCCACAGCAATCATAAAATCAAAGGTTGTGACTTGTGTGTGAGACAAAAAGAATTAAGGAGCATTCTTTAAGCCACTAAAGGAACATGCTTAAAGGCATTCTAACTTCAAATTCACCTAATCCGGTCCCTTTTCCAGTTTCATTAACAAAATCCCTCCTTGTTTATCTGAATCAAGCCGCACTAATTCTATGATGATATGCAATTAAACATCCTAGAAGCTATGTGACAAATGAAAATAACGTGTTAAACATGAGAATCAAGTGGAGTAGTTATATATACAAGTAAAGTAATTATGTAACTACGTCATAAAGTAATTATAATTACTTAATTACTTTATGACGTAGTTACATAATTACTTTACTTGTATATATAACTACTCCACTTGATTCTCACGTTTAGCACGTTAATTTCATTTGTATTTAATCCAAACCCGCTATGTGATAATCTGTACATCTATAAATACATGCACACTTTAGATATGATATTCACTTTTGTTTCGTACTTTGTAGAATAGTTCTGCTATTTTTTTTAAACTCAAATCGAATATTAACTACGTCATAGTTCTTCTATGCTTAGCGCACTAATTTAGCTTCATTGCTCAAACATTCTTAGATCTTAACACAAGCTTAAAGATGACAGTCTAGTGAAGGAGAATTTATTTATTTTATTTTCTTGTATAGTGAAAATTAAGGTAGTTTGACAATAGTGTTTATCCTACCTCCATGAATATATCTATGCCATATTTTCCATTGTCTATCATTTGAATTTTGATCATATTCATCTCAAGCTAAACTCAGTTTTTTTTCCCGGATGGAATAGCATTTGTGTAATTCTATCAAAACTCCTAGCCCTAAAGTATATATCCTAAAAAAAAAAAACAGTTGCGACAACGCACCCAAAATAGTTGGCTAATAGCATAAACTCGTTTATTTATATGTAACTTTAATTACGAGCCAAACTGTGTGTTTTTTAACAAATTAACCTTCCCACTGATACTCTCATACGGCTTTTAGAAGTACGCTGGACGACCCTTCTGTTTCTATTAAGCGTGACCAGAGTGAAACAGGCTTCTTCCTGAAACAGGCTGCAATAACTTGTCTTATTGTCTTCATTCGCAGAACCTCTAAGTTCTTTACGCTCCAAATTTTTTTGGCAGGATTTTTCAGAAACAGGCTTCTTCCTTTTACCTTGAAGAACTTTTGGTTCTTCCATATCACTTGAATTTATAAAAGTCTTTACTCGAACCACCAAGTTCTATGTATATATCAGACAACATTCGAATTTTCTGAGATTTCAATCGATCCAGATTGCTGCCTGAACTGGGAGGAATGATGCCAACTTGAGTATTAACCAGAGCATCAATCGACTCTAGCAATAGTGAAACATAGTCCATTTCAGCTTGACTATCCTCCAAACTTCAGCAACAGTAACTACACAAAATCAAATTAGTGATAAAAACAATTAATTTCTATTTTTATTAGCCAAATGAAGAAAAGGATATGACAGATTAGATAGTAATAAGCATATGTGTATGCAAGTAATTAGAACTTTTTTAGTTTAGTAGCCACCGGGACCCTAACAAACTTTTGTTTGCCATCCCGTGTACAGCTTGTCTTGGCGGTAACTTAGCTACACATTACTGCCAGTTCAAAGGATCAGATGGCCAGATGGTGTCCCAACCATGTTAAAAATTAAAGTGTTTGAAATCAAGCTTCATATATATGAAATCCAACACTAGTGGAGGTCAAGACTTGCTAATGACCATAGTAACATACAGTACCTGCTAAGAAAATGAAAACTCCTAAATGAAGCCAATTCAACAACAAAATTATCATACATCAGGATGTCATATATAGCACAAAAGCCAAACAATTAATTCAATGAAGGGTTTTGGATTTCTTGAGTTCAGGATGGGCTGATCTACTACTACTTTAGAAAATGGTAAGATCATTAATTTGTTTGATTTATATATCACGGTAAAAGGAGTAGGTGGTGAGTATATTTTACGGGGGTAGTAGCATCAATATTTGGATGTTATCGAATTACAAGGTTCATCGAGTTGCAAACAGTACTGCGGAGGTTGATGGAGATGGAGCCGACATAAGCTCACCAACACCTAGAGGAATAAATGGCATGAAAGTATTCATACATATCAATTGAAAATAATTTTGCCCTTTACATAGGAAAAGATCGGCTAGGAGCACGAAAGTTTGGCAAAAGACGACGTTTTTGATTTTCAGAAAGCCACACGTGCAGTTTACGCTTAAATATGTCAAAGTGCCAAACTATGTTTAGTGTACAATTTAATATTAACGAAACTAGGAGTGTCCATCTGTATGACATCAAACTTGTTACTTTAGGATGAAACGTCATCATCGACGCAACGTTTCCAACACGCTAATACAATATGTATAAATCAGAATCAACCATCAATGGAATATTCATTACTTAGAAATTCAATTGATTGTTTGATTTGCTCATTTTGTTCTTGGTTACACCTTGGCAACACATAAAAGTTCACCACAATTACATTAACAAAAGTACTCAACTGTAAATAAAATTAATTCAAGTAACATTTACGACTATCCTCTTTGTAAGTTTTGTAGGCTAACTTCGAGAGGTCTGGTCGTTGGTTCCACGACAGTTTACTTAAGCCACGCATGTACTTTTTAGCTTCTTCTGTTGAAAACTCTGCGGGATTTCTGCTTATTTTACATACTAGATTCCCATACTTAGCATGCTTATCCTGCGCTAAACCGGACCCAATAGCAGTTGGCACAAGTCCCTCAAACTCACACAAGCCTTTACCCTTTACTTGTTCTTCTGTTGCAACCATGGGTAAAGTGTCTGCCTGCATGACCATGAACTCATTGTTAGCGGTCTCAATATTGTTTGATAATATATGTGCGCAAACAAAACCAAAAATCAAAAAAGTGAATTACATACTGGTTGTAGAATATGTCTAGTTTAGTTACAATCAAGGATAGTAAGATAATAGATTAAACAGATAATAAATACCTCAGAGGTTCTGGAAGTGTTCTCTTCATCGCCTAGAGAAGAGGGAACAACTGAAGTCCGAGTTTTTCTTATCAGACGTTTGGAACTGGTACCTAATATTCTTATACCTCTTTTAGAAGTACGCTGGCCGACAACCCTTCTGTTTCTACCAAGCGTGGCCCGAGTGGTACTGTCAGAATCGTAATCAGATTCAGAACTGGAATCACTCGTCTCACTGTCTTCATCCGCAAAACCTCTAGGCTCTTTACAGTCACTTGAGTCACCGAGTTCTTTGTATATATCAGACAACCATCTGGTTTTCTGGGATTTCGGCTGTGAACTGATCACATTCTTCCTAGCACGTGAACTGATCACTTCAGTACTGGCACCGCATTGAGCGTTAACCAGACCATCCTCCTCTAGCGATATGGAACAATAATCTGTTTCGGCTGGACGATGATGAGAACCATTCCACAGGTTAAAAGGACAACAAATTCTCCAATCTTTTCTCCAAACGTCAGCAACGGTAACTGCACAAAGATCAAATTAGTGATAAAAAAGAAAGAAATTTATAACTCTATTCGTCAAATGAAGAAAATAATATAGCTCCATATGATCATATAACAAATTATATTGTGATAAGCATATGTGTATGCAAGTGCTTAATTAGGACATTTTTAGTTAGTAGCCACTGGGACCATTGTATACTTTCGTTTTGCCATTCCATGCACGATTTGCTTTGGCGGAAACTTAGCTAAAAACTAATGCTGTGGCAAATGAGATATGAATATGCTAGTTTATTTAGAACTCATACATTTATATACGGGATGCAGAAATTTTTAAACATATAATTTTGTTTAGTACTTTGCTTTCAGTGAAATTCAACTCAATTTGAAAGAAATGTTGATTAATAATGAAATCAAACACTGGTGGAGATCAAGACTTGCTAATGACAAGGTAGTGCCGTACCAGCTAAAACACGAAAACTCATACAATCCAATTAAAATCAGATAGAACATAATTACAATCATGTACATGTAACGCAAACAATAGTCGAGAAAACTGTGCAACGCGTTATGTGAAAGGATGACCTAAGTCACACTTAAGCCCTCTTGCAGAGACTTAAAATTATCATACATGAGATGTCATATATAGCACAAAAGCCAAACAATTAATTCAATGGAGGGTTTTGGATTTCTTGATCGAGTTCAGGATCGACTAATCTATAAGGAAAACCACTGGATTACGAAGAAACAACAAACTCAAACAAGTACAAAAAAATAAAAAGCATGTATGGTGGTACTTATGTCATGGTATAATGCCGGATTCAACACGACAACAAGTCGATGTTGACAATGAGTAAACCCCCAAATATTTTTATCGTAATCGAAGTCTTTTTCAAAAAAACCCCCCAAAAACATTTTAGATGTAGAAATCGACCCTAATTCAAGCGCATAAAAAACGAATGAGAAAGAAGAGATGTTCATACAAATCCCACACACGTACACAATTAATCTGAAATCGGCAATCTCACATCTAATCGGATATATAACCGAAGGCGTTTCTTGAAATGTTAAGCAACGAGTAAAAATGGTAGGTGAGGTCCAACGGAAGCTATAATTTTTGTATTAAATGCCAACGAGGCGCAGGAAGAATTAACACACTCGCTTGTAAGACAAAGCCGGCGGCAAATTAGACAATAAAGAGCATTTATTCGCCGCTGTTGCAAGGGCCTTAAATAATAATATTGCCTGAGACAACTGTGTGCCATGTAAGGTTAATGAAAGTTAACTAAATTGCACCAACAAAATTACTCTAATTAATAAAATGAATTCCGGTAATCTAAGGCTTTCTTTGTTGAACTACTACATAATGACCACTTTTTTTTTACATAAAATCATAATGTTAAACAACAGATTTACTTTATCCAGAACACAAAAATTTTTGTCCCACCTAATCAATTAAACTAATTGTAAAAGCACAAATGAAATTGCATAAATTAAAGACACCCATAATTATCACAATATACAACATAAATATATGCATCTCTATAGATCGATCAAAAATTTTATAAGGAATACACTTGATTTACTTTTTGATGAATAGAAGTGAATGTATTCATTAAAAATGAACTACAAATAGAAAACCTAGATGCAAAAAATAAAGAACGGGATAAAGATAAAACTCACCACAAATGAAACCCCATAGAACTTGAAAACCATTATACAATCTTGTCAATTGGAGAAGTATGTAGCTTAAGAGAAAACTTAACATTGAAATTGGGGAAACCATAATTGTTGACTACTTGACTTTGTGTTGAACGGGATGGATATTACAAATGACCCTATATAGTATTTATAGGCTGCCAAAACCCTAGCTGGAAACAACCTGATGTATCGGTTACTTTTAACACTAATTATATATTATCACAAATTTTCTATTAATTACTGAAGAAACACTAAGTGACCCCGGCAGATTAAGGATAATCTTAGGGTTGAGTAGATGTTTCCCACGAGGGTTAGGTCCGGCAAAGATGGTTATTCTTCTCGACCTGCAAAACAGACACCGTGAGCTCGTCACTGAGAAGGGGGGGATTCCTCCCTGTGACCACCCTCCGGCGTGAGAATCAGACTAGATTGCTCTGAATATAAGTGTATATTAAGAGAAATAGCTAGAGAGAAGATAAGATGATGATACCGTTCCAAGGTGTTGGAGTATTTATAGCCGAAGGTAGGTTTCCAAGCAGGTATGGCCAGCTGTATATAATATTCCTTTTCCACCAACCACGGGCTACGTTCGTGCCACGATGGGAGTTGGTGGGTAGGCAGCGGCTGATAGTGACATTTTGTACTGGAGCGTGCTCCTCCTCGTACTATTGTCGGTGAGCTGTCGCCCTGTGATTGGTTCATAGGCTGCTTTTGTCAGATCTTGTCTATTTGTCCATACCTTGGTAGGTATAGTACAAAAGATCTTCTAGAAGCGTACGGACTGGCTCTTTTGGGCGGGAATATTCCCGCCTTGCTCATTCCTTCTTCAGGTGACATTGCTGAAATATAAGAGTTAGTGCCTTATGCGTGTAGCCTTACTGTTAGTGCGGGTAGCCTTCCTGGCTTGTACCCACAGCTGCGGGAACAGGCTGGGTACTGTACCAAGGGAGGCTTTCCTGCGGGAACAGCTGGCTTACTGCGTGTAAGGTCTTCATCTCTGAGCATGGTGGGTCCTGCGGATCAAGCTGGTCTTTGCGCAGACGTACCTCTTCAAGGTGTGTCTTGCGGGTCCAACTGGGCTTTGCGGGGACCTACCTCTTCAAGTCCCCCCAGTCCATTGTTCTTCTCATGAATTGTAAATAATAAGTGAGAGGAACTTTTGGACTTTAAGTAAGGGGTTTTAAAAAGGGGTTTTCGTTTTTTAAGGTTCTCCGTGGGGATTCTTCCCGCGGTTTTCCTAATGTCACTTGCAGAAAATTCCCGATTTTTTCTGCCTGATCTTTGGATATGACGCGGGTAGGTGTGTAACCTCTTCGCAAGTTGGGAGCGTTGTGTTTCACTTGTATAGATTCTCCACGGGGTATTGGTAGTTTTAGACATAGTGATCAGTTATGTTAAACAACCAATTCCACCTTGAAGCTTCAAACAATCTAGTCCTCAACGTTCCCGCCATGCGGGGGTGTTATTTCCCTTTCCGCAAGCATGATCCATAAGATCCATCTTGGGTTCAATTCCCTGCAAGTGCTAAGAGTATGTGGAGGGTTTCGCCTTGACACTGTACCCGCACTTGTCTTACGGTTCCTTGTTTTCCAAGGTATCTTCTTGGCTTCAATTCCCTGCAAGTTCTAAGTATGTGAAGGGTTTCGCCTTGACACTGTACCCGCACTTGTCTTATGGTTTCTTGTTTTCTAAGGTAAGGGGGTATATTCCCTCTTATTTTTGAATCTTTTTGAATCTTTCTGAAATTCGAAGAGTTGGTGAAAGGATAAGGAAAATCCAAACGGCTAAAGGGACGTTGGCGTCTTCTGACGGTTTCAGGACGTGCAGGAAGTTATGACGACGTGACAGCATGTGGTCAATCAGGACGCTTTTTCAGGCGCGTGGGCGCGAGTTTCATGTCACGCGCCATTCTGACACCTGTTGCCACCTTGCTTTATCCACGTGTCGCCGTTTCATTGCACCTGCGCTCTCTCTCTCCTCCGCATTAAATTCATCGCATTCATTGCTATGAGTATATAAGGGGGTAGAGGGTGCATCTCATCCAATACCTTCACTTCACTCTTTCCCTTTTAAATGATTTCCGGCGAATACTCATCTTTTCCGGCGAGCATTCTTCTGAAACCGTTTTCTTTTAACTTTCTTAAAAAAATGTCTTCTTCCACTCACGATCCTGAGGTTAACGTCGAGGAGTCTGACGTTTACCTCGAGAACCCGACGTCTACGTCCGATAAGGACGATAAGAGTACTGCTGGCGAGTGCCAGTGTACTCTTTCTATCGATGTGTATCATTACATCGTCAAGAAGTTCATGCTGGAGCCGTACGAGCCAGAGTTTCCGGAGCCCAACCAGACGGTGTACGATGCCCCTAAGGGCAAGATAGGGGTTTACGCCTCGTTCTTCATATATGGGAATCTAAGATTCCTATTAACGAAGTTCGTATACCGTGTTTTGGAGAAACACGGTGTGCATTTGACGGAGGTGCACCCAATGGCGATTGCTAAAGTTCGCCATTTCGAATGGGTGTGCCGTATTTTGGGCATCGAGCCCCGCGTCGACCGTCTGATGACCTTCTACACCTGGAGGTGCATCCAGGGTTGGTATACCCTTGTTACTCGGATCAAGGGGTTGAAGATCTGCGCTACCGAGCGTAGTCTTCGTTCTTGGAAGCGGGAGTTTTTCTTCATCTCCGCTCGCGTCGTCCCCATAGCGATGACGTTCAAGAATGGGCGGGCGCTCCCCAACCTTCACGCCTCCAATTACCAGGAGACGGAATGGTTCGCCAAGATCTCCCAGATCCAGACTCCGGTCTATCGCTTCGCGGAGTCTGGGATGGTGATGCTCGGGATGAGCCGCGTGTGGAAGGATGCTGGTTCTGGGACGCCGCAAATACCCATCATCCTTGAATACGGTTTGAACTATTTCCCTTACGGTATGCTCTGTCCTTTGTGTTGGTTTAGGGTTTTTCTTCTAACATTATCTTTTTTATTTCAGAGGGGAACGACTTACAGTCGCTCTTGCATCCGCGGGAGACTGGTGGTCCCGCACGGTTGGGTACTCGTGATCTCGATGAGAACGAGTTGCCCATTCTGGAGCAAACGGCGGATAGATTCGTAGAGGTCTACCCGCCGGGCCATGAAATTTTGAGTGCCACTTGGCCAGGTAAAGAGTTTTTTAATCCTCGTCCTCTTCATGCTCAAACTTCTGCTGGAATTCCTCTGATTTTGTCATCTTCTGATGAGGAATCCGAAGATGGGCCTTTCTTTGTGAGGAAGAAGAAGGCTGCTGGCGTGAAGGACAAGGCGAAGGTTACTTCCGTCGTCGACCTGGGAAATCAGTCTGATTCCGCGACTGAAAGTGAGGAGGCGGCGAGGAACCTTGGTGGTGGTGACGAGACCATTGTCTCAGAGGTTGAGACAACTGTCACTTCCGAGCCACCAAGTGTTGCGCAGGTGACTGGCGTGAAGAGGCCAGTCCCGTCGGGTCTATCTCCGCCTGTCAGGTCTTTCAGGATCAAGAAAGCCAGTAAGTATATTTTTTGTGTACCTTTTCCGCATTTCTTTCCGCCATTGTTTTTAATATTTTGTTTTTTATGCAGGAGTGGACGTATCCGCTTTCCAGAGCGGTGCGGGAGGAAGCAGTTCAGGACCCACGACGATAGGTTTGGTCAACCTATCCGAGGCGATGACCCAGGCGGCTGCGCCTGTTTCCGGTGCTGGTTCAGTTGCTCATACTGTTGAAGCAACTGTTCCAGTTATGACGTCATCTCCGCCGGCCGTCAGTGCCATCTTTACCACATCCTTTACTGGGCCGGCGGTGACTTTTTCTGCGAGCTCCTCCGCAGCGGTGACCACGGTTATGAGTTCATCTCAAATGAGTTCATCTCCGTTGGTCTCTACCACAGTGGCTTCTACCGTACCCCTCCGGCGTCAGCGACTGCCTCGTCCTTGGCCGGTTCTTCAGGTATGTTTGGGGTTGGGACCTCTAGACTTACCTCTGTTGATGAGGGGGTCCAATCTTTGCTTCCTTCCCATCTCCTTGACCTCTTGGATGGATATCCCTTAGGTTCGGGTGATGGGTTTGGCGGCTACCGGCCTGTTATCGACCCTACAAGTGCGTGGGGTTACTTTGGCCTATTATTCATTCTTATCATTTTTTTCCTAACTGTTTTTTGTTTTTGCAGTTTCGGATTCCAATGAGGTGTATGCTCCACGGTGGAATATCCGCCGGGGAACGACCCTCTGGACGGCTGTGGACTGCGTTGACTGGGCGCGCCATGCCGCCCCAAGCGGTGCGTTAGGGGAGGCAATGGCTAGCTACCAGGAGGGCAGGTTGTCCAACGAGCTCCGAATCCTTCTCGCTAGGATGCAGCCGCGTGTCGAGTTACTTTGTCGTGAAAACGACAAGTTAAAGACTGCGCGTAGCCTGGAAGTGGCTCAGGTGCGATCACTGCGGGAGGAGAATAAGAAGCTTGCTGCCACCGCTGCCGTGAAGGAGAAGGCCTTCAAGGACCTTGAAGTCGAGATCCAGGCCAGGCATGAGGCCCGTTCCAAGGCTACCCAAGCTGTTAACGAACAGCTTAGGTTGGCCAAGGAAACTGCGCGTAATGCGACCGAAAGGGCCACCAAAGCTGAAGCCGTTGCTAAGCCTCTGTGCACTGAGAACGAAGAGCTTAAAGCCAAACTTTAGAAGCTTCAGCAGGCTCTTGATGCTTTGGCTTTAGAAGATGCCAAGAAGCTACAAGAGCTCTTGGATCAGAAGGGTATGCTTGATCGCATTGAGCGCAAGCTTAAGGGCGTTGAAGAGGCTGCTGCCAAGGATGTGTTGCTTGCCAACCTCAACAAGAATGAAGCCGAACGCGCCCGCGATCAAGCTCAAGCTACCCTTCAAGAAGTTCTGACCAATAAGGGATGGCTTCTAAGAGAAGCGTTGCCGCAGGTACGCAAAGTTCCATAATTTTCTTTGCTTTACGCTTCTTTATACTTAGAAAAGTTTTATATATATATATATATTTGTAGGTTGTGCATCGGATTTTCGCGAACACATCTTATGACGATGCCATGAGTGCAGCCCTCAACGCTTCTCATGAGGATGGGGAGAAAGCTGGTTTCCTGCTTGGTCTAGGATTTGCAGAGAAGGGCATCCCGCCTTCCAACTTTCCTTTACACGATGTTGACACTGAAGCTGCCTACGACCAAGCTGTGAACCAGTATGCTGCCTTCCCGCATCCGGTTGTGGAGAAGGTGAATGAAATTGCTGCTGCTGATGACGGGCTAGCTGTTCTCAAAGCTTTCCTTGAACCGCCGCAGCCAACTGATGGTGCGGGTTCAAGTGGGTCTGAAAGTTTTGGAGAAGTCACGTGGGTTTCCCCCCGTGCTCTTTGGCTTGAAAGTTTCTCCAAAACTTCTTTTCGAGCGGAAGTCTGCTTCTTTACGCTTCCCTTTCGCCTTATGACGAGGGTTTGCGTCACTGTCCGATTCTTCCCAATCATCATCCGAATACTCGCAATCATTGCTCATGTTGAGCTGTTGTCGAGTGCTTCCGAATTCGTCATTGGCCTGTTGGAGTGAACGTAAAACGTTCATCCAACTCAGCTTGGAATTCTTTCTGACGTGCTTCCGCCCAAGCTTTAACTTGATCTAGTGTTTGGCGGGGAAGCTTCGTCTGCTGCTTCTCTACCTGGGTATCAATGAATCCTAGGGGAGGATTGTTTACTACACTTGCCCCGGCTTGGGTAACCGGGGTAGTGTTCGTAAAAATCGTGTATTCACCGGTGTTCCCCCCAGTAGCTGGGGTTGTGGTTACCGGAGTTTCTTGGTCACTCGGTGGTCTTGGCATCGTAGTAACCTTAACCATCTTCCCAGAAGTTTGAAAAAACTGAGAAAGAGAATTAGTTCTAGCTTAATGCACGGATGGCGCCAATGAAGAAACACTAAGTGACCCCGGCAGATTAAGGATAATCTTAGGGTTAAGTAGATGTTTCCCACGAGGGTTAGGTCCGGCAAAGATGGTTATTCTTCTCGACCTGCAAAACAGACACCGTGAGCTCGTAACTGAGAAGGGGGGGATTTCTCCTTATGACCACCCTCCGGCGTGAGAATCAGACTAGATTGCTCTGAATATAAGTGTATATTAAGAGAAATAGCTAGAGAGAAGATAAGATGATGATACCGTTCCAAGGTGTTGGAGTATTTATAGCCGAAGGTAGGTTTCCAAGCAGGTATGGCCAGCTGTATATAATATTCCTTTTCCACCAACCACGGGCTACGTTCGTGCCACGATGGGAGTTGGTGGGTAGGCAGTGGCTGATAGTGACATTTTGTACTGGAGCGTGCTCCTCCTCGTACTATTGTCGGTGAGCTGTCGCCCTGTGATTGGTTCATGGGTTGCTTTTATCAGATCTTGTCTATTTGTCCATACCTTGGTAGGTATAGTACAAAAGATCTTCTAGAAGCGTACGGACTGGCTCTTTTGGGCGGGAATATTCCCGCCTTGCTCATTCCTTCTTCAGGTGACATTGCTGAAGTATAAGAGTTAGTGCCTTATGCGTGTAGCCTTACTGTTAGTGCGGGTAGCCTTCCTTCCTGGCTTGTACCCACAGCTGCGGGAACAGGCAGGGTACTGTACCAAGGGAGGCTTTCCTGCGGGAACAGCTGGCTTACTGCGTGTAAGGTCTTCATCTCTGAGCATGGTGGGTCCTGCGGATCAAGCTGGTCTTTGCGCAGACGTACCTCTTCAAGGTGTGTCTTGCGGGTCCAACTGGGCTTTGCGGGGACCTACCTCTTCAATTACATATTAGGCACTAACTACACTAACGAAGTTTTTAACTAAATCTAGCAAACTAGCGAGAACTTTAACGAGATTGAGATTAAACCAACAGAAAGATATATGAAGTTTGTGTGAATATTAGAATATAAGCATATACATACAGCCACGATTGTGTATGCAAGTGAGATGTACATAGAAAGAACAAGATGGATATATCATGAACAAATGACATGTCATGACTCCGACTTAACTAGCTAATTAATGCTTAGGTTTTTCCGTTAATAAAAGAAAAGTTTAAAACAAACCCGGAATCAAAATTCAATTTTAGTTTTCCCCTAACTAATTGCACTTACAAAGATCCACTAGTGGGAAATTTGAAATAGTATTATGTTAAGATTAATCAAAAATCTAAATGACATCTATAATGCAATGTGTAATGGGCGAGAAAAGAGGGCGAATTTGGGCGATTTTGGTGGAGCACACCGCCCCCCTGGGCGAATTTGGGGCGAAAAGGGGCGGTGGCAAGATGTATTTGTCGCCTGTTCTTCCTTTCTTTTTATTATTATTATATTCTAATGTGTGTGTGTGATACATATACATATATATATATGTGTGTGTGTGTGTGTGTGTATATTATTATTATATTACTATTGTAGCCCCTACACCATTACACCCCAAAAACAAATTTTCACCCCTTGCTGACTGGGCACCACACGGCGCAAAACGACCCAATTTGTAACCCGTCCACTACACATAGCCTAACTAACAACTTTATGATGATTTTTGAACTTTAGATTTTCTGAACGGAAATTAGTGAGTTAAGCGACGCTATGGTTCAAAGAAATAAGCGAGACAAATTTGTTTAATTAGAAATTTCTATAACTAACCTATAACTTATAATAATTCCATATCAATGTGAATATTCGCGTTATGGAGGGAGAGATTCATCGCTTTCAATAAATGTCGACGCTAGAGGTAAACTGAGTTTCATTACGCTACAAAAGTTTTCGTATGCCATTCGTAAACTGGTATACAAAACTTAGTACAATTCAAGGGATGGATATTTGAAGATGTCATAAAAGATGTGGCGAGATGTCATAAGACGTGCTTTCATTTTGTCGCGCAAATAGTAACTTTTCGTGATTGTCTATTTAATTTTCTTTCTTCAATCATATTTTTTCATCATAGGTCTTCATTCTACCTATTGTCAAATCTACTATGGTGGTCTAAAGGTTCAAGTATTGTTCTGTTGTTGCAACATGTTTGCATTGTTGTAAATTGGTCTAGGCGGATGAATACTCGTTGGGTGCTCAATAATCGATAGGGTGCCGAGACGAATATTTTCAACTCAGCCAACAATACTCGAAATCGGTCAAACTTGGAGCTAGTCGGTCAACTCAGTCAAGTCGGATTTTCGTTGTTTTCACGTACTTTTAACTGATTCACTGTTTTTGACATAGATGCCGTGGAAGACGAGAATTAAATGATTATTATGTCATCCCAAAGCTTGTAGCTCTTGCAACTATATATATATACTATTTATTTTTCCAGTGAAGGCGTGTGTTGGCTCTTCGTCGTCCTCATATTTTAGTAGTTTGAATTCTGCCATAAGAGTTGTAGTTTAGCTTATGTACTCGGTTTACACCCAGCGTGTCTTGTCTTAATTGCGCCCAAAAATTTGTTTTGCATTGATATATTTTGCAACTTTTAAGACTTGTTCTTTTGGAACAAGCGGGTTCAATAGCATCCTATATATAAACTAATTTTCTTCAAATATAGTCTTAACCCTTACCGCCCATATGATATAAATTACTGCCTCCGTCCCATTATAAGTGTCATAGTTTGACTTTTCAAGTCTTTCTTTTGCAACCTTGACCGTAAATATTTTTGTCTGTGTCATATAATACTTGATGAAAATTATATCAATGTAAAATGCATTTAAAACCCAATCCATTCATATATTTTACATCAAGTATTATATAACACAAACAAAAATATTGTCGATCAAAGTTAAACTAGAAAGAGTTGAAAAATCAAACTAAGACGCTTATGATGGGACGGAGGGAGTATTTTATTATGCACTAGACATTGGAAAAATGTTAACGTTTCAGGTTTGCTTCTTAGTATTCTTTCAGATAGTCTCAACTCTCACGTGGTGGTGACATATGTCCCATGTAGTTTGACAATCTTTTTTATCTTCTTCCCTTCGAGTTGGGTCTTTCAAATTCGATGAAAACTGCAGCTGTTATACAGAAATGAATTCTATTCCTAGATTGGCTTGAATGTTGAATCAAAAATACTGATTGTCTGATCAGATATAGATATACTGAACTAATGTTCGTTCCTGCGACTGACTTTAAAACTTGATGTAATGATTGTCGAATTATTCTTCCAATTCGATGAAGATTGCGGTTAAGATTCTAAGTAGCAATTGATATTATTTATTAAATTTCTTTCTTAGTTGGCACTTCAACTTTGAATCGATTTGTTCACAAAAATCGATAGGACAAACCGATTTATTTTGATCTTCTACTGAATCGATTTTCTGATCTTCTATTAAATCGAATTGTTCTGAATCAAATTTATAAATTGCGGCTTGGATACTACCTTTTGATTTAACCAAATCATTATCAAAATCCTGATTATTTACACTAAGTCAAAGACTTTTAAAAAACATTTCAAGAGTCCATTTTTTTTGTTCTATCTCGAGGGAAACAATTTTCCTTTTGTTCATTTCTTCGGTTTAAGATATTTTGAATTCAACTTTTTTTAATTATTTTGAACAACACTTAAAATTATTTTTGTTATAAAAATAATTGCTAATAATTGTTGTCTTTTAAAAGAAAGATAATTAGAAAATAATTAGAAAATGGTAAGATCATTAATTTGTTTCATTTATATATCACGGTAAAAAGGAGTAGGTGGTGAGTATATTCTACAGGGGTAGTGGCATCAATATTTGGATGTACTGTTATCGGATTACAAGGTTCATCGAGTTGCAAACAGTACTGCGGAGGTTGATGGAGATGGAGCCGACATACTTAAGCTCACCAACTCCTAGAGGAATAAATGGCATGAAAGTATTCATACAAATCAATTGAAAACAATTTTGCTCTTTACATGGGAAAAGATCGGCTAGGAGCACGAAAGTTTAGGAAAAGACGACGTTTTTGATTTTCGGAAAGCCACACGTGCAGTTTACGGTAAAATATGTGAAAATGTCAAACTATATGTATAGTGTACAATTTAGTATTTATGTAACTAGGATTGTCAATTTGTAAACGTCTTCATCGACACAACGTTTCCAACACGCCAATACAATATGTCTAAATCGGAATCAATACTCAATGGAATATTCATTACTTTGAAATTCGATCAATTGATTGTTTGATTTGCTCATTTTTTTTCTTGGTTACACCTTGGCAACACATAAAAGTTCACCACAATTACATTAATAAAAGTACTCAACTGTAAATAAAATAAATTCAAGTAATTCTAACGCGCTCTCTTAACGGAATTATAACATTCACGACTATCCTCTTTGTAAGTTTAGTATGCAAACTTCGAGAGGTCTGGTCGTTGGTTTCACGGCAGTTTTGTTAAGCCCCGCATGTACTGTTTAGCTTCTTCTGTTGAAAACTCTGGGGGATTTCTGCTTATTTTACATACTAGATTCCCATACTTAGTTTTCTTATCCTTCACTAAACCGGACCCAGTAGCAGTTGACACATGTCCATCAAGCTTACACAAGCCTTTACCCTTTACTTGTTCTTTTGTTGCAACCATGGGTAAGGTGTCTGCCTGCATGACCATGAACTCATTATCAGATGGAGATAAAGTTTCCCTGGTTCTCTTTTGGACAGCACCAGTGGCGGTCTCGGTATTGTTTGATAAAATATGTTCGCAAACAAAACCAAAAATCAAAAAAGTGAATTACATACTGATTATAGAGTATGTCTAGTTTAGTTACGATCAAGGATAGTAACAGTGGCAAAGCTTGGACATACATGTCGAGGGGGCCAGACTCAATATGTATAAAAATTCATAAACTAGAGGGAAGCGGGCACAAAATTTCAGTCGGAAACGGGTAAATTAACACTATGTATAAAAATTTTCGGCCGAAAAAGGATAAATTTACACTACTGAGCATTAAAATGGAGGGGTCAGACTCAAAATTTCAGTCAGAAACGGATAAACTTGCACTATATATAAAAAATTTTGGCCGAAAATGATAAATTTACCCTACCGAGCGAAAAATGGAGGGGGGCCGACTCAAATTTTCGGTCGAAAACGGATAAATTTACACTATGTATAAAAATTTTCATCCGGAAAGGATAAATTTACACCATCAAGGAAAAAACGGAGGGGGTCGGGGCCACGTACCCCTGGCCCCAACTAAGCTACCAAAATGGATAGTAAGATAATAGATTAAACAGATAATAAATACCTCACAGGTTTGGGAAGTGTTCTCTTCATCGCCTAGAGAAGAGGGAGCAACTGAAGTCCGAGTTTTTCTTATCAGACGTTTGGAGCTGGTACCTAATATTCTTATACCGCTTTTAGAAGTACGCCGGCCGACAACCCTTCTGTTTCTACCAAGCGTGGCCCGAGTGGTACTGTCGGAATCGTAATCAGATTCAGAACTGAAATCACTCGTCTCGTTGTCTTCATCCGCAAAACCTCCAGGCTCTTTACGGTCACTTGAGTCACCAAGTTCTTTGTATATATCTGACAACCATCTGGTTTTCGGGAATTTCGGCTGTGAACTGATCACATTCTTTCTAGCACGTGAACTGATCACGTCAGTACTGGCATAGCATTGAGCGTTAACCAGACCATCCTCGTCTAGCGATAGGGAACAATAATATTTTTCGTCTAGACGATGATCAGAACCATTCCAAAGGTTAAAAGGACAGCAATTCCTCCAATCTTTTCTCCAAACGTCAGCAACGGTAACTGCACAAAGATCAAATTAGTGATAAAAAGAAAGAAATTTATAACTCTACTGGTCAAATGAATAAAAGAATATAGCTCCATATGAGCATATAACAAATTATATTTAGGACTTTTTTTTAGTTGGTCGCCACTGGGACCAAAATTGTAAACTTTCGTTTACAAGTAAAGGCCGAGCATCAAACCAAAATTGTAAACTTTCGTTTACACTTGGCTACATCCGTGCACGATTTGTCTTGGCGCAAACTTAGCTAAAAACTAATGCTGTGGCAAATGAGATAGGATCATGCCAATGTTAATTAAAAACAGTGTTCGAAATCAAGCTTCGAAAATATGCTAGTTTATTTAGAACTCATGCATATACTGGATGCAGAAATTTTTAAACATCTTTTGATTAGCACAATAGCACTTGTGCTTTCAATAAAATTCAACTCGATTTGAAACCGGCAACAAACAATTAATTCAGTGGAGGGTTTTGGATTTCCTAAGATCAGGATGGGCTGTTCTACATGGAAACCGGCGAATTAAACGCTAGATCTACATTCATTCAGGGATCATCAATTAACAGCTATTGTAGATTACGTAGCCGCAACAAACACAAACAAGCACAAAAAGAGAGAAGCATTTACGATGGCACCGATCTCATGGACAAACCCGAATTCAATCGCAAAAAGAAAGTAGGCATAGTTGACAATGAGTAAATCCCTAAATTTTTTCGATCGTGTGCTAATTCATTTTCAAAAAACCCGAAACATTTTACATTGAGAAAACCTAACTCAAAAGCGTAAAAGGAAACGAATGAGAAAGAAGAGATGCTCACTTAATTATCGCACACGGCAATGTCAAGCAACGAAAGAAAATGGTAGTTTAGGTACAGCGGAAGCCATAAACTTTGTATCATAAGCGGTCTATTTGTTCATGGCGGTATCAAAGGACTTAAATGATGTTACCTTTGACAACTTTATGACATAAAAGTTGCATTTGTATATATATGTGATACAAACATGAATTTAAAAAAAAATCATGTTAATAAATTTAGATATTAAATAACCCCTCACAGATAAAGTTCAAGGTTAGATATGTTTAGTGTACAATTTAGTATATGCAGATAGGAGTGTCTATTTGTAAACAAAACTTGTTATACCAAGTGATGCCGTTTTATGGTTAGGATGGAACGACGCCTTCACCAGACGCAACGTTTCCAACGCTCCCATACAATATGTATAAATATTATGCAATCCTTAGAAATATTCGTTACTTAGCAATTCAATTGATTGTTTGATATGTTCATTTTGTTCATAATACACCCTGAACAGCAAAATAAAAGTTCACTAAATTACACTAACAAAAATACTCAACGGTAAAAAAAATGACTTCGATCGATCAAGGAATCTAATGCTTTCTTTTTTGAACTGTTACAATAAATTTACTTGAGCTAGAACACAATATTTATTCTCCTATCAATTAAACAAATCGAAATAGAACAAATTCAATTGCACAAATTAAAGACAAACATAATTATCATAGTAGCATAAATATATGCATCACAATAGATCAAAAGACTGGTAAGCTATGTATTTATAAAAAAAATGATTGTTATAATAATTATAACCCTAGATCGAGACAAAAGAACAGGATAAAGATATACTCACCACATATGAAGACCCATAGAACTTGAAACCCAGCATACAATCTGGACAGTAGATGAAGTATGTAGCTTAAAATAAATCTTGACATTAAATTGGTGGAAACCATAATTGTTTAGGCTGAAAGTGATGGATCGATTAACACAAAGTAATTAAAATCAAGATTGTAAAACAACAATTTTGTTGGCTTTGTGTTGAACGGGATGGATATTACAAATGACCCTATATTATAGGCTGCCGAAACCCTAGTTTGAAATAACTTTATGTTTCCGTTACTTTTAACACTAATTTAATTAAATATTTAACACAAACTTCCTATTAATTACATATTAGGCACTAACTACACTAACAAAGTTTCTAACTAAATATAGCAAACTAACGAGAACTTTAACGATTGTGTATGCAAGTGCGATGTGCATAGAAAGAACACAATGAATCATGAACAAATGGCATGTCATGACTCCGGCTTAACTAGCTAATGCTCAGGTTTCACCGTTAATAAAGGAAAAGTTTAAAACGAACCCAGAATCAAAGTTCAATTCCATTTTCCCCCTAATTGCACTTACAAAGATCCACTAGTGGGAAATTTGAAATAGTTTTATGTTAGGATTAATCAAAAATCTAAATGACATCTATAACTAGCAACTTTATGATGATTTTTGAACTTTATTGATTTTCTGAACGGAGATTGGTGAGTTAAGCGACGCTATGGTTCAAAGAAACAAGCGACACAAATTTGTTTGATTACAAATCTTTTAACTAACCTACAACTTATAATAATTCCATATCGGTGCGAATATTCGGGTTATGGAAGGGGAGATTCAACGTTTTCAATAAATGTCGACGCTAGAGGTAAACCGAGTTTCATTACTCCATAAAAGTTTACGTATGCCATTCGTCACCTTGTGTACCGAACTTAGTACAACTCAAGGGATGGATATTTGAAGATGCCATAAAATATATGGCGAGATAGTCTTCACAATTTTTTGCGAATGAAAATTTTAGTTGTCTTCACAATCTCTGCGAATATTTGGATGTACAATCTGGATTTAGAAGGTTCATTGAGTTGTAGACGATACTACGTAGGTTGTAAGAGATGGAGCCGACAAACGCTCACCAACACCTAGAGGAACAAAAAGCATGGAAGAATTGTACAAACAACCTAAAAATAATTTTACATGGGAGTTCATCGACTAGGAGCATGAGTTCGGGAAACGACAGTGTCTTGATTTTCTAAGTCACACTAGCAATTCAAGAGGTTGAAATATAGCTACCAAAGACTCCCTCTGAACTTAAACATTAAGTTCAGGGAGTCTATTAGACTTATATATACACATAAGATTATTTTAGTATGTTCATGTATTTAAGTTCATTAATTATCATACACTTATGTAATTATTCAGTAGTCAGGTTATAACTGTCTAATGATTATGTAATGTTACCATTTGGCGGTTCCTTACAACTATTTTCGGTTGTATAAATGTTAAAAGTTATAGTACCTAGGAGATCATTGAAATAGCCAATTTAATAAGAATACAATAAAGAATAACAAGAGAGGATGTAATTGCAAACGATTTTGTATTGATGGAACAAGACACACTCTTACATTATGTTTACATCATCGTATACATACACAACATAATAGCGGTTATATAACTACTTAATTGGTTGTTATAACTACTTGATGATTATTTAACCAACTAATTTTAACAAATACAAACCAGACCCGTTGACTTACAAATATTACATAGACAACACTGTAATACTAATTAACTAATTACATAAAGGAAATTTTGATTAAAATATTCTCTATTGGTAAATAATAGGTCTCATCTTATAATATATTTGTTCCCAACAAGTTGTGACTAACGGAAGCATAACTCCGTTAGTTTCTGGTCACCGGAGAAATGTTTCTGCCAGAAAACTCAACATACTCCGCTACTCGTATGGTATAATTTGTTATACTCACCACATGGCATTAAAAATATGTTGATATCGGATTTTGCATTGTAGTATTCTTCTGACTGATCTCACCATGTAGTTTGACGAAACTTTCTTATCTGCTTTTCCTTGAGTTGATTCTTTCAAATTCGATGAAGACTACGACTGTTATTTTGAATTGACTTTTTCAATTTCGATTGTTTAATCAAATTTATTGAACCGATTTTCGTTGTTGGGATTCAGTTTGAACATTGAATCAATTATAATCAAACTTGATGTAATGGATGTCGAATTCACCCTCGAATTCGATGAAGACTACAACTAAGATTCTAAGCAGTGATTAATATTACTTGTTGAAATTTCTTCTTCGATTAGCACTTCAGTTTTGTTCGTTTATATCGACTGAAATGATTTTTCATTTGTTCGTGTCTTTTGTTTAATAGGCTTTAAATTTTGAACTCATGTTTTCTTAACTATTTTGAGAAAGACTTTAATATGTACTAGGGTATAGCCCGTGTTACACACGGGTGGAAAAACATGTCAACAAACATAATAAATTTAAACAACAAATTCAAGCAACACAAAACATCTTTAGATTTTCAGACCAAAACATTAACCATTTACATTGTCTAGATATTAAAAGTTAAAAGTTACAATAAGTTAATGTACATCGAACAACCAAAAAACATCAACAAAAGACATAAACATGTTCTTTCATATTAAACCACCATCAACTTCTTCAAACATTCTACCAAAAGAAACTCATTTTGCTTCACCACATGAAAATATAATAAAACAATAGCTCCAAATTAAATATACCATAATAACATATTTAATAATGAGTAACATTTTAACATTAATAAAGTTGTTTTTATTAAATTGTTGTTTTTAATAAAACAAAATAGCATACAACAACAAACAAAGTAAAATAACAACATAAAATATCTTTCTAACTTAAAACCAAAAAAATATATCAATAAAAACCTTTTTTGGCCGTTATTTATATCTAACAAATTTGTTACACTTTTAAAACAACCCGTTTTGAAATATTTTTAAAATAGTTACAAAATATAAAAAAATTTGAATTAGTCAACTTCAAAAAATTATGAATTTTTTTTTTATTTTTGACCAATCTTACAACAAACTTTTAAATCAATGACATTAATATTTTTTTAAACTTGCATAACATAAAAACGTTTTACAATAAATGAATTTTCAAATAACTTTGAAAAAGATTAAAAAAAGTTATGTTGACTTTGAAAATATTTAAAGGTGAAAAAATATGTTACAAAAATATATATACCATATATACATGTATTTTAAGAAAAAAGTATATTAAAAACTATTAAAATAATTGTTATATTTAAATGATAATATTATTAAAGACATTACTAACGAACGTATATGAATATCCCGTACAAGCAGAAATGTAATAGACACGTATTTAAGATATTGACATTTTATGTTGAGTATATATTAGGAAAATGAATTAAATTATAATATATTAAATGGTTATTTAAGTTATAAATTTGTTTACCAAAATTTCTGGAACTATCAAAACTAATAGTCGGTCAACAATATTAAAGGAAGTTATTAACTTTCAAAATTTTAGAAAACAACGACCCACATTATAGTCAATTCCAAAAATAAATAAATAAATTATAATTAACTTATTTATTTGGAATTCGAATTATTAATTTGAATACACGTAAAAAATAATAATTCTAAATGGCTTTCAACTTTATTATATGATTTGATTAAATTAGAATATAATAAATTGTTATTTAAGTTATAAATCTATTTACCAAAATTGTTAAAACGAAATTTGTTATAGTCAAAGATCCTAAATACAAAAAATATTACAAAAATCATGGCATAAGGTAATCTTGAAATTATTAGTTTTTTTTAGTCGATCCATAATTAATATTATTTTATTACCATCAATGAAATCTGCATTCAATTTTGTTACAAACCCATTATCATTAATTGTGGCATTTATGTCTAATTATAAATTGGTCAAAAATAAACATATAAGATAAGAAGATTTTCGAGATTGGAAACTAATAAACAATATAATATTGACAATGGAAACCAAAATTTTCCATAATCAATGATAATATATCTTTTTTTATAATTCAAATTCAAATAATATTTTGATTTTTTATAGTGCATTAATTGTGACAGTTTCCATAACCAAATGATGACACCCATTAGCATTAATTGTGACATTTATGCCTCATAATACGTTGGTCAAACAAAAAAGATGGAAAGTGTGTGAAAATTAAGAACTATTCAAAACGTAATCTTACTAATGAAGATTGACAATAATATTGACATTTGAGAAATATTTTTTGAAAGCGCAAAAAATATAAATAAATAGATAAATAATAACAAAAATATACATCAATATTAAACAAAAATACATGAATAATAACAAAAATATACATCAATATTAAACAAAAAATAAGAAATCTTATCAACAAATCCTCAATCCATGAAATTAACTATATCAAGTTGGAGACAAAACCTGATATGAGAAAATTAAATATTAATATTAATATCACATAATAAATAAATTACCAATTATAGAAGATTTGAATTATGTAAACAAATATTCTAATTGATAACCGGAATATTTGAATCGCGTTATCGGAAAAACATAGGGAAAATCTCCATTGCATCTTCGATTTTGATATAGAACATAAGGAGATTATAAAAAATCATATAATAATTAATATAAATACAAGCAAAAACGGAAAACAAAAATCATACCGCAAACTTTACTGGAAATCCGTAATAACTTCAAAATATCAATTCTTCTTGGATTTTGATATACAACCTAAAGAGATTATTACAAAATCATATAACAATTAAAATAAATATAAAACCATATTGGAAAACCTTACCGGAAAAAGATATAACCTTGCCGAAAAATCATATAACATTGTTGGCCATTAGAGTAGAATATATAACCTTACCGGAAGACGATTAATCCCGATCTACATTACCTGAGTATAGAAGATGGTGGATGGTGGAGTTAGTAAGCCGAGTGTGAGAAAGAGAGAGAGAGAGAGAGAGAGAGAGAGAGAGATTAAAATGATTATGGTGGAAAATCTTAAGGTTTAAATATAGTGTGTGAGATGATTTGGCAATAATAGGAAAGAAAATAGATGACTTGGCAATGATGTGACATTGATGTGGAGAGGGTAGTTGAATGACATGTGGACAATTGATGTGAAGACGCCAGTAGAAGGACATGTGTACAATTAGTTTTGCTTTAATAGTATTTAAATATTTGTTTTCAAGTAAAACTGTTAATAATTGTTTTATTTTGAAAGAAAAACCAACGTTCCCAACTTTTTGATTTCCACCATGCCGCTCTTCGAAGACATCAAATGAACACTTTGTGATTTTTTTTTTATTATGTGTTCTTCGTTTATTGTGAACCGCAATTTGTGATTTTGAAATGTCCTTTGGGATTATTAAAACGAATTAAATTTCAATTGAATGTGCGTTTAGATAGGATAGTAAACAGTAGATGACTTCGTTCTTTCTTTTGTCAGTAATATGCGATTTGGTATCCTAATTCCTTCAAGATTTCTTCTTAGAACTGGTGTGGGTATGGTTGCAAAATAGGATATGCAAATTTTGGGGTTAGCAAAATATCACATTAAGATCAATCAATTTATTAAGCATGCTCTGATACCAGTTGTTGTCCAAACCGACTGTGTTAGGATGGACGTAGGTCATGTTGTGCCAGTGAGTTGGGTCCTATCTGGGCCTACCTCAAATATTAAGCCCAATAGGTTGGATCTCATCCAAAGGTAATTTTTGGTTATAATCAACTAAGGTAAATGGTAAAAAAGAAATGATCAAAAGTCAGCCACTTTAAGAAGTCAAAATCATTTAGAAGTCAATAGCAAAAGTCAAATCTATGAGATGTTGACTGGACCAAATGTGGCTTCTAGGAGAATTTAGTTTTCAATTGGGCCCAACTGAGTCCAACTAGAATTGTATATTGTTCATTGTTGTATATGTTGTGTTAGTTTTAATTGGGTCACTTGTGGATTGAATGAACTTGACCAAATCTTTAGCTCGACATATTTGTCAAACTTGTAAAGCCCGTGATAGCTTTGTGTAATTGTGTTAGTTCATTTGGGTCACTTGTAAAGTTTATTATCAAATTTAGCCACACTAGCTTTAAAAAAATACCCATTACCTTTTTACATAACTTGAGTAATTATCTCATTGTTAGTGGCTTCACTTTTTTTTCTCTATAAAAATAGTACAATCTTTAGCATAATTTCAAATGAGAAAAATCTTTTATACAGAAATTCCAAAGTTAACATATATTGACAAATCTATGAAAAAAAACTGGCAGAAAATTTAAACTAATGACTACGCAATTGTGTGATTCACAAAATTTGGGAAAACTACCGAAGTCCAAAATGAGTAAATTTGTATCAAAATCTAACGCCATTTGCACCCATAATTTACGGCCCTTAACTCTTAACGAATCAAAACTATGTCCGATGAACCCTTCCTGGCCTTCTTGCTTTTGTGGCGGCCCATATTTGATGAGGGGCGGATAACTTAAGTAGTTGACTCGTATATGAATTGGTGGACTTTTGAGCAAAAGTTAAGAAACGTAGGCAATAACTCTGAAAGAATATCGATAAAGATTTCAATCACTCGTAGTTATTTTATATCACTTGTTTTTATTATTTGCTTTATGCAAGTATAAAATACCGGTTATTTTTATTGCATTTCATATTTTGATTACATTTTTATTATATTTGAGTTAACATATAACAAGTTAACAATCAAATATATTAGAATCATTAGTTACGCGGTTGTTGGCATTCAAATATCTTATCTTTTATTGGTCCGAGTCAAATAATGAATAAATATTTAACCTAATCCGATACCAATTTTTTAAATATCAAATTTAAATATTACTCGGGTCATATTTTAAAGATAAAAAATTGTTTAATGTTACAAATATTTGAACATAAGGGGATGAACAATTTTAATAATAATCATTTCAATATAAGTGGCCTATAAAACTACCGATTCTTAAATATCGTAGAGCTTTCTATTTTGACAAAGTGGTGGAGTTGTTTACTGTTCAACTCATTTATGAATTTTGTCGACTTATAGTTTGTATTTTTGTACATTATTTATGTTCTTTGGAAAATTGATATCCAATAAATTTTATGTCAAATCAATATTTTATATATTTTTTTATAATTCACAAAATTATTCAGTTAGATGAAGACAACATAACTCACTTTATGCAAACTTGTATATAGAAGGAGCTATTATACGTACACAACTAACATAGTATTCATGTATCATTTTTTTTAATCACGTTTGAAAACCAACTTCAATACCTGGATTGAGTCTTTTTAAGACTGGATGCCGATTTTTTATACCGATTGTGATACTCTAGACCTGATTCACCCAATAACATAATTAAGAAGGAAACCCATCGTTGTGTGAAAATCCTATTGATTAAGGTTTCGAACTTAAGACTTTAAGATCCCAAACCTTAACCACCCTTAGAAAATAAGGGGTGATATACTGTAAAATAATCGTTTATTGTACATTACGTACATGAATTACGCTCAAGGTTATAATCCAATTATGCCCAAATCGAATTCCAATTACATTGGAATCCAATTACACTCAAATAAGTTTTTCATTAACAACAAGTTACAAATTAATCGATTGAATATCCAAATATGTTTGTTTGGATGAGATGATGATTAATTGGTTATAGATTGTCGATTTTAAAATCATGTGATATGGTTTAATGGATCAATTTCAAGACGTAGGTTGTCTTGTCCATAACATATGATAATACATTCTTGTATTGGATCATCTAGCTAGAAAATAATATCAAAATTTGTTGTATTTGCCTCTTTAAAAATATATTTTAGAGCTTATTTATAATTAAAAAAAGTTTCAAAAATGCTTTATTAAAAAAATCATTTATGTTTTATAATAAATCAAAAACAATTTAAATATGGAAAAAAAAAACTTAATACATTTTCTAATAATACAATTTCTCTAACTAGTATTTTCCATTTTTATACAACTATCTAAAAAATAATAATATACCATTTTTATAAAAACGATAAAAAAATGGTTTTGTATATATTGTTTTTCTTGTCATACGCTAACCCTATTAAAGAAAACAAATCAATTTGATAAGGAACGGTAATTATCTATTTAAACATGCCTATAAGAATAAGCTATTAAATGATAAAAATCCAAGTAGTTAAAAAAATATCATCTTTGAACGTGCCTCGTAGTCTATTATAACAACATTAGTTTGATCCTCCCGTGTTACGGAAGTTTATTTAAAGTTTTGTTTTAATCGTTTTGCTATTTTATGATTATTTATTTTATTTTTTAACACAGTTATGTTTTAATTTAATACATATATATTAGTTTGTTATTATATTTTTTAACGTTTGGGTTTTGTCGGTTGAAATGTTTAGGTTTTTTAATGTTTTTAACGAACAAACATAAACGAACACGAGCATGTTGATTTTTTTAAATGTACAAATATGAACACAAATATTTGTCTAACGAAAAAAAGGGGCATTGATGTAGTTGACAATGGTGGGTAGTATCGGAAGTTAACCGACGATGGAGATGATAGACCAGCAACGGAGAACATGTGAAAATTATTATTTGATGATTAAGGGGTTATTTTCAAATAAATGAGATGTTATAACCCGTTTAAGGTTATCCGGGTTTGGTGAGGCCCATGACCCATGAAAATTATTATTTGATTATGAAATAGTTTTACAAATAAATGAGATGTTATAACCCATTTAAAGACTATCCGGGTTTGGTGAGACTCATACTCGCGAATTCGAGTCAAATGCATAATATAATAGGCCATCATTTATAAATCAAGCAATCTTATGACTCTAAATAATTGAGGGAACAACCTGAGAACGACACCTAGGATTTTATGATAGACAATTATATATATAGTTAGATTATATTCAAACAAAATGATAAAATCTAATTTATTTATTTATTTATTTATTTTCAAAAGAAAAGTATATGCACCCATCGGCATCCTCATTAATTGTACCAACCTTTGCTGGAAGCCAACATCTCAAAAGGGTCCAACCTTTTATTTGGTAACCTCCAAATCTTGGAACTCAACCCCACCATGGACCAAAAAATATATTATTATTAATTTTAATAATTTGTTACTTTGTGGCATATGAAATATTACAAAGTTTTTATATGAGTTTAAAGCTAAACGGTTAAAGAAACTAGTATATTTTTTAGTGGTAAAGCTAAGAAACAAGCTATTGGATTTAATGTGGATGTCATTGGTATGGCAAATCATGAGTTAATCACTTTTGATACTCACTAAAGTTTAGTTGGATAATTCATATAGAATAACAAGAATAATACATAGATCTCTTATGATAACAACCTACAAGAATCATATGAAAGACAATTTTTTTATATATGAGACGTACAATTACAATGTTCCAGTTGACTGTTATAATTGTAGGCAGTTAAACAACTATATCTATATCAATGGAAATCCCTAACTTATAACTCAAGCAACAGTAACTACCATCACTTGCTAGGACTAAACTTGTAAATTCATCGTCAATTAAACCAAGATACTATTAACGAAGGCAAATAATACCTGAAAGACAAGATAGTGTTACATATGTAATAATGACTTGCAAAATGAATGGACCATTATATGACCAATAAAAAAAGTTGTTTAGTTGATTAATGTAATTGTATCACTTATTACACGTGAAACATAATTTACTCTAGACATACTAAAACGACTCATTTGGCACATTTTTTTCATTCAATCTCAACTCTCACCTTACTTTCTTGATGCCACCACCACCATCGCTGCCACCATTATCATTTCTTTTATTTTCGTAAATTTTCTTTTTTATGCACATATATATTGTCATTTGTAGTTTATTTTTCCGTCTTTTCCTCCCTAACAAAACAACACAAATGAAATAGTAATGATCAATTTCATCCTCCTATCTATTTTATTCCGCCATTCATACCAAACAGACCTAAATCCATAAATCGTGATCACTAATTTAAACCAAAGTACCAAACCACATGCACACAAAAAAAATGTAATAGAAATATTCATCCTCATCATCACCATTCATTCCCATTTTCTTCCATTTTGTATTTTCTTATTAGAGCATTTATAGAGAGACCTTTATATTTATCTCTATAATTACCCTAAAATTACTACCATACTACTACATATCTTATATTTTTCTTTAAATTTTGAATTTCTTAATTTATCTTATTTAGTTTCTTAGCTTTATAATTTGTAATATATATATATATATATTGGGCCGTACGGTTCTTTGTTAGGGAGCTTTTGATTGCGTTTAATATAATAAAAACTTTGTTCTTAGAACTTTTAGTTCGTTTTATTGTCTTTTCAATTAACCATGAATTTCCAGAGCTATTGATCGCCAAAACTACATCACAAACCTTTATTAAAAAAGTATAACACTTAATTTCAACAAATATTAAAAAAGTATAACAAATAAATAATGTTTTTTTTAAAATTTACTCATAACCCAATTACAATCATACTTTAATAAATAAAAAGTCCTAGTCATAAATACTCATTATCATTTATCATCATCCCCTACTATCCATCAAATACTTGTTTTCTTTTTCTTTCCATTTACATCCTCACTACCTTACTAGTCAATTCCACATACCATAGTTGATTAGTTTCATTCATATTCATAAACACCACCACCTAACTAACCACCAAAATGAGTTGGTTGTAACAATACAAGAGTGGCTGGCTAGGGAGGCTACTAGTCCAACAGGTCAACCCCTACCATCCCCCACTAACTAATTAATATCACTCACATTCTCTCTCCCACTCCTTTCTTTTCTTTTCTTTTCTTTTCACCCTCCATATCTCTACATCTTCACAGTAACATTCACCGGTACCAGTAACAGACAATCGTACCTCCGTCATGACTAATCCGTAACAAACTCACACACTGTGCTCGTTATTGTTATTGTTATCGTCATCTTTACGTCATGTCATCTTCCAATGATATTAATAATAATAATAATAATAATCAACCGGCCTCTTCGAAGCAGCTGTTTCCGTCTACGTCTCTCTCGCTCACTCTCGTAAGTCATCGTTTATCGTCTTCCATACGATTTTCAATCTGTATGTAATTTATATACGTCGTCGTTTAGCTTCTGCTGCCGTATCGTTTGATTCAGAAACTGTATGCGAATTAGCTTTAATATACTGTTGTATCGTCTGATTTTTATTTTAATTTCTGTATGTGATTAGATTTTATATACGTACGTCGTCATTTGATTTTGATTTCTGTAGGCGATTAATTAGGTTTTATATACGTACGTCGTCGTTTAGCTTCTTCTGCCGTATCGTTTGATTTAGAAACTGTATGCGATTTTGCTTTTATATACTGCTGCATCGTTTGATTTTTATTTTAATTTCTGTATGTGATTAGATTTTATATACGTCGTCGTTTAATTTCCTTTCAATTTCTGTAGGTGATTAATTAGGTTTTATATACGTCGTCGTTGTTTAACTTTTGATTTTGATACTGTATATATATATATATGTATGTGATTTAGTGCTTCTTCTGTATCGTTTGATTTCAATTTCTGTATGTGATTAGCTTTTAATAATATACGTCGTCGTTTAGCTTCAGCTTTATCGTTTGATTTCAATTACTGGCGATTAGCTTCGTTTTAACTTATTCCGTACGGTTTGATTTTGAAACTGTATGGGATCTAGCTTTTATATACGTCTTCGTTTAGCTGCTTCTTCTGCCGTATCGTTTGATTAAGTTTTCCACACATCGTCGTTTTACTTTTGATTAAGTTTTCCACACATCGTCGTTTTACTTCTTCCGTACCGTTTGATTTTGATACTGTATGTATGTGATTAGGTTCTATATATATACGTCGTCGTTTAACTGATGATTAGGTTTAATTTTAAACCGTTTGATTTTGAAACGGTGTTTATAACGGCAGGGAATATTTCGTGACGGAGATGACGGCGGAGCTAACACGACGGTGACTGAGATCAGCAGTGAGACATCCGGAGCGGCGAGATCACGATCGGATGACGAGTTCGATGCCGATCCTGACGTGGATGACGGAGACGACGGAGCTAATGATGATAAGAATAAAAGTAATAAGAAGAGGAAAAAGTACCACCGCCACACCGCTGATCAAATCCGTGAGATGGAAGCGTACGTCATTCTCTCTTTTGTTTTTATTTTTATTATTATTATTATTATTATTATTATTATTATTATTATTATTATTATTATTATTATTATTATTATTATTATTATGTGGACGCCCTTGATCTGACTTAAATTACGCCGTCGTTGATTTATCGGAGCTGTAAGCTGTTAGTTTATCGCTATCATATTACCCGGTTGTGTATTTTTTTTAGTTAGTTGGTTCGGTTTCATTCATAATATAATGTTAGCAATCGTGTTCCTAGACATGCATCTAGCTCTACAAGCGAGCTCAGGTCAGCTCGTTTTGACTTATGAGAGCTCAAGCTCGATGCGATTCAAGCTCGAGCTCATTAGTGGTGCATTTTAGTAGCTAACGTTAGCAATCGTTTTCCTGATCATGCATCTAGGGGTGCAAACGAGCCGAACACGGCTCATTTTGACTTACGACAGCTCAAGCTCTATGCAATTTAAGCTTAAGAGACCTTTTTTTTTCAAGCTTGAGCTTGGCTTAAGATACCTTTTTTTTCAAGCTCGAACTTGGCTTGAGCAGACTCGTTTATTGATTATTAATTAATTTATAAACATTTTTAGTATTTTATATATAATATAATATGTATTATTTAGTGAAATTTTTTTTCACTATTTATTATATATAATAAATATTTAAACATATATATTGAACAAAAGCTATATAAATACGACTCATTTAGTCTATTTAGACTTGCGATATTGATAAGTGAAGCTCGAGCTCATGCTTAGACTCGTTTATTTTTAGGCTCGAGCTCGTTCAAGTTGTGCTTGCATCAAGCTTTTAACGTGCCAAGCTTAAATAGCTCATGAGCCTGCTCGGCTCGTTTGCACCGCTAGGAGTGAATTAAAGTGACATCAACATAAATTTACATCACCAGAAACCTAGTTTTCGAATTCATGAAAATTTACATGGAAGATGAGAACTGTAGAAGCATTTGAAAATTAAGAACATGCTAAATTGTGAGAGGGTGGACAGTCATAATCAAAATAGTGTATAAAAGAATCATTCAAGAATATGGAGGTGGTTGGCTAAGATGATACATTGAATAGGATCACTAATTCAGCTTTAAAGAAAGAACAAAAAAGGGGAAAGCTACTGTTAATCAATATAAAAAAATAAATAACTAAAGGTCATCATGAATGCCCTTTCTTTTCTCGTATAATTTAATAATAAAGTGTATAGGCCAAAGTCATGAAAGGAGAGGCAACTACTAACCACAGCATGTGTGTCCGCATATTTTAAAGCACAATATAGTCACATGTGTGTATAACAAATATAAATATTCATTATTCAATGTCTTTTATGTACACTTTACAGATTTGGTCCTTTGAGAGTAGTGGGAAGTCATTACTTTACCTACAAAGTTATATTTTATTTTGTATTCACTTGGTGTTGAATAATCTTCATATAATTACTTTACCTACAAAATTATATTACTTTACCTAATTTTTTTTAAAAAAATATTTACTTGCCTTCAAAGTTATATTTTTATTCACTTGGTGATGCCATTCTCTATTGATTTGGTTTGTTTGTTTTTTATGAAAGAATTGATTTGGTTTGTTAGTCACATATTTTAAAGCACAATATATAGTCACATGTGTGTATAATAGATATAAATATTCAATGCCTTTGTCTACACTTTACAGATTTGGTCCTTTGAGAGTTGTGAGAAGTCATTACTCTACCTACAAAAGTATGTCTTTATTCACTTGTGTTGAATAATCTTCATAATTATTAAATTTGATTGTTAGCCATTGTTAAATTTAAATGTGGAAAATTTGCATTAATATATGTATACAACATGATTTATAAAGAACCATTTTGTTAGTTTAAATCCTTCTTTTTAACATGTTAGCATATTGGATAATATACAATTAGCATGTCAGCATGGCATCATGCATGATTCACTATAGACTAATGGTTGACCTCTAATTTACAGACTGTTTAAGGAGTCACCTCATCCAGATGAGAAGCAAAGACAACAGTTAAGCAAACGGTTAGGTCTTCATCCCAGACAAGTAAAGTTCTGGTTTCAAAATCGTCGTACCCAAATCAAGGTGTTCATATTTACAATCATGAGATTTAGTTATCAGGGCCGGCTCAACGAATGTGGAGGCCTAAATCAAAACAAGATTTTGGAGCCTTTTCATAACAATTGTTAAGAAAAAAAATTGATTATTATAAGTTTTGAGCTCATAACCTATACATTAGTAACAACCAAGTTTACTATCACACCAATACATTACTTCGACTTTACTATACCCACTATAACATATCTATATATAATGTTTTTTTTTATTTGGAGGCCTTAACTGAGTGGGGGCCTAAAGCCCTAACTTGTTTTCGCTGTCCCACGAGTCACCCCTGTTAGTTATATGCAACTACTTATCAAATTTCACTTCATATTGTGTTTTTTTATGTTAAAAAGTGGAGAATTTAACTGTGTTGATGTTGCAGACTATACAGGAACGCCACGAAAATTCGTTATTAAAATCAGAATTGGATAAATTAGGTGAAGAAAATAAGTTATTAAGGGAGACAATCAAGAAGGGTACCTGTACTAATTGTGGTTTTGGTAGTTCTAGTAAGGATGTCACCACTTACATTGATGAACAACAGCTTCGGGTCGAAAATGCCAAACTTAAAGCTGAGGTTGTATACTTATCAAACCATATTATTAAATAAAAAATAATTGTAAACCATCAAATGCTTATAAATAATCTGGAGTTTTATCTAGATTGAGAAGCTAAGGACATCAGTTGGGAAATATCCACAAGGAGCATCTGCATCACCAACAAACTCATGTTCTGTAACAAATGACTATGAAAACAAAAGCTCATTAGATATGTGTAGTGGGGTATTTGGGCTTGAAAAATCTAGAGTAATGGAGATTGTAAATCTTGCTATGGAAGAGCTTGTACAGATGGCTAGTGCTGGTGAACCACTGTGGGTCAAGAGCTTTGAAACGGGCCGAGAAATACTTAATTATGATGAATACTTGAACAAGTTCTCTACTGCGGATTCAACCAATGTTCAAAGGTTAAGATTCGTCGAGGCTTCTAGAGATAGCGGTCTTGTTTTTGCGGATCTCCCACGCCTAGTTCAAAGTTTCATGGATGTGGTACGGTTACCTAATTTGGATTAATTGCACTCATACTATTCAACGGGTCAAAATGGGTCAAAGCGGACATACTGGGTTGGATTGACGTGTTAACACTTTTTTGTTCAATTTTAAAAATGTTTTATAAAAAATTAATGCTTTAAGTATGCTTACTTATTATATGAAATAATAATCTAAATCTTCAATAAAACGGTTAAGGATGTCATATGCATAACAATTTACTCTAGGTGACTTTCAATCTATTTGCTTTAAGTATGCTTACTTATTATATGAAATAATAATCTAAATCTTCAATAAAACGGTTAAGGATGTCATATGCATAACAATTTACTCTAGGTGACTTTCAATCTATTTGACCCGTTAGTCTCGTTTGAGATAAAGGCAGCCCAAAAGACTACAATGGTAGAATCTTGAATTTTATATTTACAAATAAATGGTTAGTGGCATTTGGTTTATCTTCTACTTGCATTTTCTAGTTGATATGATAATATAATGGTAGAATCTTGTTTGGATATAGTTATTTTGTTATCACTTTTGTAAGTTTATTTGTTATTGCAGAAAGAATATGAGGAGATGTTTCCATGCATGATCTCAAAAGCAGCTACCCTTGATGTTATTTGTAACGGGGAAGGTGCTAACAGAAAGGGTGCGGTTCAACTGGTAAGTTAAACAATCTACCTAAATTTAGTCAAAAGTCCGTTGATATTTGGCATTGGTTTCAGATGTTTGCTGAGCTTCAAATGCTAACACCTTTGGTGGTCACAAGAGAAGTTTATTTTGTTAGATATTCCAAGCAATTAAATGCTGACACGTGGGCGATTGTTGACATTTCCATTGACAATGTAGAAAAAAACATCGATGCCTCCTTAGCGAGATTTAGAAAACGTCCATCTGGTTGCATCATTGAGGACAAGTCAAATGGTCATTGTAAGGTAAAGCATCATATCACACAATTAATATCATTATTTAGTTCTGTTATTTAAGATATATCCAATGTGTTATGTTAGGTGACATGGATAGAACACTGGGAATGCCAAAAAAGCATATCTCATTCTATGTTTCGTGCAATCATAAATAGCGGCCTTGCTTTTGGAGCAAGGCATTGGTTGACCACACTGCAGCAACAATGCGAGCGCCTTGTGTTCTTCCTTGCTACAAATGTTCCTACTAAGGATTCTTGTGGTATTTCAATTTGTGTTAATAATACTTAATATTAGTAAATAATAACCTTCAAATTTTGTTACATATATTGTTTATATATGACACGTGGACGTTGAATCAGGTATTGCTATACTGGCAGGAAGGAAAAGTATATTAAAACTGGCACAAAGAATGACATGGAGTTTTAGTAGAGCACTAGGAGCCTCAAGCTATCACTCATGGAAAAAGATACCTAGTAAGACCGGATATGACATACGGGTGGCTTCTAGAAAGAATCTAAATGATCCCGGAGAACCTTTAGGTGTGATACTTTGTGCGGTTTCATCTGTATGGTTGCCCGTTTCTCACACTCTTCTTTTTGATTTCTTAAGAGACGAAACTAGAAGAAATGAGGTATGCGTTTAAGTGTTTAACTAGTCAAACGCTTTCGGTCTTGTTTTATTAATGATGTTAATATTGTTGTTTAATTATCAAGTGGGATATTATGTCAAATGGTGGTCCAGTTCAATCCGTTGCCAGCCTGGAAAAAGGACAAGATCGCGGAAACACGGTCTCCATCCATGTAAGATTTGACTTATATAAGTCAAACATAAAACTAACTAACCGATGATATTAACTAATATAATGCAGACAATGAAGTGGAAGGAGAACATGTGGATGATCCAAGACAGTTGCACAAACGCGTACGAGTCGATGGTGGTATGTGCACCAGTGGCTATGACCACAATGCAATCCATAATGGCAGGCTGCGACTCTAGCAGTATCGCCATACTACCCTCGGGTTTCTCAATTCTACCAGACGGGATTGAAACACGCCCTTCGGTGATAACATCAAAAGCAAATAATCAAAATTGGGAATACGGGTCGTTGCTAACCGTTGGATTTCAAATCCTCACAAGTGACTCGCCCTTATCTAAACTTAGTACCGAATCAGTGGATTCGGTTAACACGCTTATTTCAAGCACCTTGCATAATATCAAGACTGGTTTACAATGTGAAGATCAGTGATCTTACATTCTTACTGCTATAATATATATAGATATACTTATGCAACAATAATAATTTTCGAGTTTAAGGATAGTATTTTGCTCGCCCGCCCGCCCGCCCCATATCCGTAAAATTTGGCTTTTTCCAAGTATTAGGTGAAAATGTCTTGGTACAAGTAAATATTTTGGTGGGCTTTGAAAGGTTAATCAGGTTTGAATCTGTGAAGAAAATTAAGATACTAATTATTGGAGTTGTGTGTGTTATAACTCTTTGATTATGGTTAGTTAAATTACAGTGGTAATTGTATGCTTTTGTGGCTGAATAAATTTTTTGAATAATATATTACTTATTCTTGAATGAATTTACATTGTTACATATAATATATATATACATCTCATGTTTCAATTTTTCAATTTGATAGTTTTGACTCGTTGACTAACATCGATCATTTGACATGTTTAACACCCGTTTCTGTGCTGTTTATTAACGTCGAATAGAGAAGGTTTTATTTAACTGGCCAAGCGAGAAGCTAGCCACATAAGTACAACATTAAAAAAATAGTCCCGGACTAATGCCAACAAAAACCTCTGCAATCTTTCGAAGACAGGTTCACCATCCTCGGCCTATGCTTAATCGAAGGAAATCCAAGGCTTTTAATATCGCCAACCAAGTTGACTACCGGCTTACGTGTAAACATCAAGTTGTTTCTTGCCTTTTACAAACACCAATTCGTGATGAGACAAACCGCTTGGGACGCTTTCGCCTTCGTTTAAATACTCAAAAAGTATTTTTTTTTATTGTTACTTCAGGAAACATATGTTTTATTTACGCTCTAAAAATGAAATGTTATATAAACGTCCATAAATGTGTGTAGTCATGTGACACATGAGTATAAACTTTTCCCAAGCAATGCATCTATTCCACAACAAATCCTTATATTTTCTGCTTTATCACCCGTGTTTACCTTTATTTTTCATAACCAAATAGTTTATGTTAAACTATGTTATAACCTTACAAATTTTACAAACTATTATAAATACACTAATATAAAGAAAAGAAATTACGGCTTGGACCCTGAGATAAGTTAATTAAAGAGAAAATCTCTAAAATAGTCATTTTAAACAGGAAGATTTGGATTTAGAAATCCGTCAGACTTTTAGGTTTTTAAAAATAATCAAATTCAAAAAGATCGAATTAGATCTTGACAAGTAAGCTAGTTCGGCAGAGTATGCACTCTTGTAGCCGGCACACAAGAAAAAGAAAAAGAAATAATAATGTTACATCAACCATCATCCAGCTACTAGGAGCCAGATTACTAGTTTTTTTAGATCACATAAGAGCCCCCGATCCTTTGTAGTCAGGTTACCAACTTCTCGGCAACACAAGAGCCGGCTCCGCCACGAATACATGAAAATGGTTTTATCAACTTTTCAGCTACACAAGAGTCCCGTCTCCTCCGCTAACTTAGGTGTTTGTCAGCTCTCTTGTAATCGAGTTAGTCCATTGTAAGATAATGGTTTGAATATTTTGTGAACCCCAACGGTTTTTTTACTTAATTAGAGATATATCAATCTCTAATTAAGTCTTTTTAGATTTAATTTTTTATGTAAGGTGAACAGTAAATGTCTATTATTTTAAAAAACTTCTAAGATGTAAAACTTTAAATAACACGTGGCTGCCACGTAGCCTTCCACCATGCATATTAGACACGTTATAGTTTGTGACATTATATTATGCATCACCAGAAAACAAAATTTTCAATCTACTTGAAAGTTAAAAATATTATTATGATAAACAAATATAGATATTATACTCTTACATATGATCTTCGACTCACGGATGTTTAAAGAATCCGGTGGAAGACATCATAGTTAATTAAAAAAGTTAAATATAAAAATGAAAAAATACAAATACATAATAAAATAAGTTAGAAACAACGTGATGTGATAAAAGGTTTGGATCAAATACAAAGAACTTTTATCGTGAGAAATGTATATATAACTTGAGTAATTATTATTATATTATAACTTTTGAACCAGAAAATTATTATGACACTATATTATTTTTTATAACATAATTACTCTAATTCAAAACTAGAATTACTCTAATTTTATGTGTTTAGTATGTTAATTTTATTTGTATCGAGTCTCACCAAATGTAATAAATACTAAATAAGAATCATTTTTTTATGTTGCTAATACTGTCGTTAAATTCATTTTTGTTATTAAACGGCTAGCCTACTCCTAAATCCATTTGAACCCTTGACTTTCAAAGGAACAAACACAACATTCCCGGATAATTATTTTTGTTCACTTTTCCAATTTACATAATTATAAGATTTTGGGCTGAACGCCCGTATAAATTCGGGCTTTAAGTAAAATATAAGTTCGATAACTCGTATATAACAAGTAATCGAGTATTGTATATGATTTAGATTTTGGGCTTGGCTTATTGGGTATTATTTAAACAAAACTTTTGATTAGGCTAATACAATTTTTACGTATATATATATATGGGGATGGATCATGCGAGAAGTCAAGTTACAGCGAGAAGTGCGAGAAATCAATCTGGACCATTAATTATGTGTAATCAATGGATTAGAAAAGTTATGGCAAACTTGTAATTATGAAGATCTTAATCTACCAATATTTTAATAAAAAAAGGTAGTTTAGTATTTTGTTTTTTAGACTTTTCAAAGTGAAACTTAAGTCGTTAATAGCATTTATGTGATATTATTACTAACTAATTGGAAGTTACCTTTAAATTTTATTAATTATTATTTTTTGATTGATGTTATTTATCAAACTAATGTTAAATAAATATAACTTCAATCATATTTCTTCATATGCGTTAAATATTATATATTACCTACACCAATTTATATATTATAAACACATGCATGTTAATGTATTGTGTAGGTGGAATCACGAATGCGTATGTGAAAATTTTACAATTGTAGGCTATTAACATAATTTGTTATTTATTATATGTAGTATTATATGAAAAAATAATATATTTTGTAGGTTCATATATGTATTGTGTATCAAGTATTTTGAATTTTGTACGTGTGATTTTTATCGTGTGTAGGTTCATTTATGAACTATGTAGGTTCATATATTACTGTGTAGGTGGTATTTCCAATGGTGTATGTATATTTTTTGATCTTTTGTAGGTTCATTTATGTATTGTATAGACTCGCATATGTACTATGTAGGTTGTATTTTGAATTGTGTACGTGTAATTTTATTCATGTGTATGTTCATTTATGTACTGTGTAATTTGTCAGCGCTATTGGATTTAAGAACTATTATATGGATAAATGTATGAAATTCAGATTACGGGATTGAATTTCATAAAATATAATAAAAAATAATATTTAATATATGTTGATTTGGCTATATTTTAAAAAATAAAAAGACAAATTGATTATAACTTCTCCATACATTATAACTTACCAAATATGAAAAGATGCACCTTTTATTATAACACCCTTTTCATTAAATAAATGACAAAATAAAAGAAAAAATGTGATTTGTTAAATTCATTTCTCGCACTTCTCGCAATAAGAAACACTTCTGAAATGAACCTAATCCTATATATAGGGGTATATATATATATATATAGGGGATGGTTCAAGAGAGAAATGATATTATTGCAAGAAATGAATATGGACAACTAGTTTTGTTTTAAGTTTTAAATGCTTAAAGATAAATAAAGAAAGTATTAATCATTCTCTTTCTTCAATTAATATAAATAATAAACCATAATACTTATTTACTTAATTAATATAACTAATTAAATTATTATAATTGGAAAATATTAAGAATGCATTTATTTTATAACTTATTTTTTGTGTCTTGAATTTTTATCCTACACAAGTATAATTTATTCATACATTAAAATTTCTTTTTATCCAAAATTAATTTATTCCAACTCAATATATTAATATCCATCAAAACATACTTACATTATAATGAATAATACCAAAAAACTATTTTACATGTGTTTGCATTAAAAATCAACAAAAAAACATACAACCTTCACAAAAATGTATAATCTATACTTGTTCTAAGAATAAGACAACATATAACCTACACACGAAAAACATATAACCTACACACAAATTTATCATCAATGAAATACACATGCACACGAAAGCATATAACCTACACACGGAAACATATAACCTACACACGGAAATTTTATCTTACACAAATACAATTTATTCATATATTAATTTCTTTTTATTCAAAACCAATTTCTTCAAACTCAACATATCAATATCCATCAACACGTAGTTACATTGTGATAAATAATACAAAAAACTATCTTACACATGTTGTAAGGCCCCGTTACCGGTAGCCCTACTTTCGTGTTGGATTTACTCATAAACGCAGTTCTAAATATCATAGTTAATTAAAACATTCGCGGAATATAAAAGCTTTCATAAAACATTTCATAACAAAACACGTCTTGTCTTAAAACATCATTTTGTCTTTCAAAATAAACGAAACATTAAACTTAAACGTCTTGAGTCTTCCGATGCCAGCCTCTTATTCAGTGCCACGTGTCTCCTCAAACGAGCTGCCTCATCCTACTCACCTGCGTGCATACTAAAAGTCAGCTACGCTGAGTGAGTTCTAGTTAATCATACATTATACAATACACATAAACTTATTTTCTTTCATTCATACTTTCATACTTTCTTTTGTATTAACTTACTTTCATATCTTACGTTATAAAGAGCATTACGCCCTACATTCCTCGAGTATTATTAGGGCTCGGTACCCTCCTTCCTCGAGTATTATTAGGGCTCGGTACCCTCTTTCCTCGAGTATTATTAGGGCTTGGTACCCTCTTTCCTCGAATATTAGTAGGGTTCGGTTCCCTAGTTCTCGAATATTAGTAGGGTTCGATTCCCTCTTCGTTACCATACAACCATACATCATACCTCGAGTATTATTAGGGCTCGGTACCCTCTTTCCTCGAATATTAGTAGGGTTCGGTTCCCTAGTTCTCGAATATTAGTAGGGTTCGATTCCCTCTTCGTTACCATACAACCATACATCATACCTCGAGTATTATTAGGGCCCGGTATCCTCTTCGTAACCATACAACCATCATTTCCTTCTTTTATTAACTTTATCACGTTCATACACATAAGCATACATATCATACTTACCTTATACATAGCGTTACAACCTGACAGTACGTGCAATATCCGAAGATCGTTCACGTACCATCAAGCAATCATTCATACATTTCACATTATCCACATAAGGCATACACTTATCTCTTAGGATAAGCGTATTAACAAACATATTGAGTATGCACACAGCCCCGAAAACATAACACATAAATGGGGCTAGAAACTCACCTGAATCCTGTTACGCTCTCCGTTAATAGTTATTCCCTTCTTGAGCTGTGCACGGCTAACTGTATAATATTTACACGTATCAATTAACTACTACTACTCATGTTGTATTTCTATCTTTATATGACCCACAACGAACGGGGGTCCGGGGGCAGCGCCCCTGGCAGCGGGGTCTAGGGGCGGCAGCCCCTAGCAGGGTCAAAGGGGCAGAGCCCCTGGCTGGGGTCGAGCTGCCAGGTCAGCTTGGAAAAATTTTATTTCCATTAACTGTCTTAACACATTTTTCATTAGGTTTTTAATTTATTTTCTAAGCGAACTTAACTTTAGGCGAAGTTATCAGTTAGGCGAACTTGGCCGTAGGCGAAGTTATCAATTAGGCGAACTTGGCCTTAGGCGAAGTTATCAATTAGGCGAACTTGGCCTTAGGCGAAGTTACCAGTTAGGCGAACTTGGCCGTAGGCGAAGTTATCAATTAGGCGAACTTGGCCTTAGGCGAAGTTACCAGTTAGGCGAACTTGGCCGTAGGCGAAGTTAAGCTTTGAAGGCGAAGTTAAGCTTTGAAGGCGAAGTTATCAGTATGCAGGCGAAGTTGCCAAGTTCGCTACGGGTTTGGTTTTTATCAAGCATTTTGGCGATTTTAATACCCTTGTTATGGTTCGACATCACCCACTAACGTTCCCTAACCATTTTCGGTCGTATATATATCCCGTATATACTATAAAGCTTGGATCTTTAAGCTTAAGGACATTCAAAAGGCTAAACGTTCAATAAAACGTAAACTTTAAAGGTCAAGAACATACCTTTAGCGCTCGTTCGATATTGGTTAGCTTGTTTATGCACTCTAGATCTCGTGTAATAAGATCTAATACCAACTAACGTTTACTCTCTCTTGGGTCTTGCTCGTTTATGGTGTGTGTGTGTGTGTTTGGAGTGTGTAGAGAATAAGATGGAAATGAAATGAGGGTTTAGGTTTTAGCTTGGTTTAGGGGATATTTATATCCCTTAAAGCCCATGGACCTAAGGCCCATTCTCATTGAACCCATCTCAATTAATCTAAATCCATGATCCGTTCTTTACTCGATATTAATTAATTAATAACGCGAAATCACTAAACGTGACTTTCTTTATTCAACATTATAAATTTTAGGATGTTACACATGTTTACATTAAATGTCAATAAAAAATATACACCATACACAAAAACATATAACTTACACTTATTCTAAGAATAAAAAAACATATAACCTACATACGAAAAACATATAACCTACAAAAATGGTGAACACCGCTCTCGAGGTGGGGGTGGGGGGGGGGGGCTAGTTTTTGTTTCCTGATGTGTTGGTTTATTATTATTATTATAATAATATGTGTGTGTAATATATATATATATATATATGTGTGTGTGTGTGTGTGTGTGTGGTTACACACAATTACACCCCTTAAATAAAAACTCACTATCACATAACACAAATCGTCTTATTTTGTAGTCTCCCCACTATACATAGCCTAATATATAGAAGTTAAATTTAATTCGTATTAAATCTTTTTGTCGGACAACATTAAATTTATTTAGAAACTAGCTTATAAAAATCACTTTAAACACTAACTTATTATATTTTTATTTTTTCATTATTGTTATATGTTATTAATCTTTGCCAAAACAAAAAAGAAAAAAAAATATGTGTTTAGATTCCGGAAATACATATGTGTATCTTATATGAGGCAAATATTATACATATATGCATTTTCATAAATAAATAAAAAAATGAAAAATAAAGTGTTTGAAAGTGTTTTCACGAGTTTTCTTATATTTTAGTAGTTTTAATTGAAGCGTTCCGCTTATATGTATATGGGATGGTATATATCAAACAGAACCAAGCATTAATTTTTTTTCTATGAGAACATAGATTTTTTACTTTTAACATTAAAAAGTTTTATGATACAAGGAAATAGATGAATAAAGCATAACTTTTTATTCATAACTTCCAAAATTTAAAAATATGTAAATAAAAAAAATATGTTTATAAAGCGTTCTTAAACATTTGCAAGTCATGTATAAGTTATATATTATCCACACGTGTAGTTAACTTTTCATTCAAAAGTTTAAAAAACCATATGCACAAATTAGTCTCAATGTTATTTTTATGTACTTAACATACGCATTTGTATGTAAAAAAATTATGAATTGTTGATAAAAACGTATGAACTACTTATATGTAATATATACAAGATATCTCGGTGTTTTTATGTTTTGAATTTTGTTAGGCATGGACAAATGGAAGAATGGAAGCACCATTCCATAGAGTGATGATGCAAGGGAAGAAAGATCGATTTTCGATGGTGGTGTCGTCGTATATCCGAGATCTCAAGATACAGGCACCTCTAGAACTGGTTGATGAAGACCACCCTTTGAAGTATAAGCCATTTGATCACTACAAGTATATTAATTTCCATACTAATGTTAATGATAGAAAACTTAAATACCCCCTCAAAGTCTATTGCGGACTTTGATCTAATTTCTCTATTTTAATCTTGTTATTGTGTGTATTACTTATGAAATAGTTAATTCCAGTGTGCTTAAATAATTTCACTTGTTTAAGGTTTTATCACTTTCAGTAATTATTATTCCATGGTTACAATGTTCCAACTATGAAACAACATATATTCGCATAATCTCTTATCATCACCTAGTATCGTTAAAACTAAATGATAAAAGCAGGAATCAGTAATTGTCAGTTATATATGTAACGTGCTAAAAAAGGCTGATAACATTATTCTGCTTCAAATATACCTTCATTAGATATCAACATTCATCTTAACCGATTCCCGACAACCAAAGTTGCAAAAGTCGCTAGACGGATCTTAGGTGGCCGGCTGGAGAGTTGAGTGTAACTCGGATATTATAAATATAAAGAAAACTAATTTTTGGATATTTATATACATGTCAAAATAAGCGTAGTTCATGTCAAAAAGGTACCCTAGCCGACTCGACGCCACCTAGCCCGACTTTTGATCAACAATTGACTGACTTTTACCGACATGAGAATTATGTTTTACTTTTTTAAGTCAAAATCGGCTGAAGTTGACCGATTAGATCCGATTCTACCTAATGTTTAACATCTTTGATCGCTTCTGAGTAAATAGACGGAGTTAAAGAAAATCACATTAGTACCATATCATTTATTGATTACTCTAACAAGTTGTAGGCCTTGTAGCCATTGTAACCACGCCTATAACCATCGATGATGGTACCGTATGCTTGCCATCACCGACAAGTAATATGCATGTTCGAAAATAATTTTTGTAGCCATGGAACTAGGCTTGGAACCAGGTTCGGCAATCATTGTTTGGTAAAGGTAAGCTTGGATCACGGCTCGGTGTTTGGTCCTGCCATGCATACTATTACAATTACAAGTTTATAACCCCACTTGACCATGTTAACGTCACTCAAATCACTCATCAAAACATATGAAGGAAAATGACCAAAATGTCCTCCCGGTTCATTTTTGATAAAATGTTCATTTGACTGATCAATTCCCGTAATGGTTATAGCCTTAGAGGATGTAAACAAATAACAAGCATCTACACTGTTAGACCGAGCGTATAGTGGCTAAATTGTGGTGTTTTTTGGGTCCAAAACGAAGAGGAACCCGCCCTCCCCCCCGGCGCCGTTTTAGGTAAAGTTGCGGGTGTAGACAACGCTGGAGGGGAGGGGGTTTAGCCAATCAAATATTTTTATTTTTATTAAAAATTAAAATTTTAATAAATGTGTAATGATTGATGGGTGAGTCTTGACTACGTCAATTTTTTTTCCAAAACTCTATAATGTTGACTACACGTTACGTGACGTAAAACGCTTAAAGAAGAGTTTTGACTATGCATCTCTTATTTACTCTTTCTTAGTTCTTATAATAACTAAAATTTAATTTCGTATTAAATCTTTTTGTATGATAATATTACATTTAAAATATTAAATAGAAAAATGATGTTAAACAAAATATTTAAAGACACGTGTTAATAAATATTAAATAAACATAAATTATTTAAAATAACACTCCAATGATTCATCTATAAGTACCACAAAGAATTGTTCATTACCAACAAAAAAAAATCTTATTCCTAATGGCTTCTCTTCCTATTATCAATCTGTCCGTAAACGAGTTGAACTCGAGCTTTTGGGCAACAACATGCCGCAAAGTTACACACGCACTCGAAGAATACGGGTGTTTCATAGCCAAATATGATGGGGTGTCTTCACAACTTCATGATGCAATCTTTGTTGCATCACAACAAGTGTTGGATCTTCCACATGAAGTCAAAATGTTAAACACTTCAGAAGAAGCAGGCCATGGTTATATGGGAAAGTTTCCTGAGAATCCAAGTTTTGAAAGATTGAGCATTGAAAATGCAACCACTAAAGAAGGAGTTGAAATGTTTACAAAACTCATGTGGCCCTCTGGAAATGATACTTTTTGGTATGTTCATTCATTGTTCTCGTGACGGGACAAGGGATGAGTAAATTGGGTATTGGTGTACTAGTACTGATTTGCTACTGTCGGTACTAAAGTTTTGAGTTTCGGTATCAGTATGGTACCGGTACAAAAAATTTGCGATTTTCGGGATCGGGATTTTGGGTACCGGTTGGTTCAACCGAAAAACAAACTTGAACTAAATGAAACCGAAAAAAAAAGCAACCCAAACGGAACAAAAAGGCCGAAACTGTGAACCAAACGCATCCTTATATGTTAAAATTGTAACTCTTTTTTTGTTCAACCGGGTCATCTGGGTTGGGTCGGTCCTAAGGGAGACTCATGATTTGTAAAAAAAAAGATACGACCCAAATATGAAAAACAAACAAAATTTGAATAGAAACTACAATATGAGTTATAATTGAAGTAAACCAAATACAAACGGGTAGAATCAAAATAGTTGAGGCTACATGTTTGACATAGTTCGTTTAAAACAGATTTCGTGTCTCATATATTCTAACGCCTCCCAAGATACAGCAAATACTTTTTACTATCAGTGTTCACCAGCGAGCCTGAAATTCACTTAAAAAAGATGTATGTCGTTGTTGCTGGAAAGGATTTATGTGTTTTATGTTTTCGAGTTCTTTTAGAGTATTCAAAGTCTCTAAAGGTCCTTTTAGAGTAGAAACCTTAGTTTTGTACTTAAATGGGTTGAAGTTGATCTTTCACCCTCGTGTTTCATAGTCATGGTCGGGGATGTTTGCATGCCAACTTCTTGTGTAAATATCACACAAGCACAAAAGTAAACTGGTCAAACGAAAACCATCTTTAACTTGAAAACTCGTGAAAACTACTTTAAACACTAACTTTTAAAATTTTTATTTTTCATTCTTGTTATATGTTATTAATCTTTGTCAAAACAAAAAAAGAAAAAAATACATGTGTAGATTCCGGAAATACATATATGTATCTTATACGAGGTAAATACTACACATATATGCATTTTCGTGAACTACATATACTATTTTTTGTAACCTTTTTAATTTGATAAAAATTAATAACATATAAAAGGAATAAAAATAAAAAATAAAGTGTTTGAAAGTGTTTTCATAAGTTTTCAAGTATTTTAGTAGTTTTAATTGAAGCCTTCCATATATATGTCTATGGGATGGTATATATCAAACAGAACCAAGCATTGATTTTTTTTTCTATGAGAACACAGGTTTTTTATTTTTTACTTTAAAATGTTTTATGATACAAGGAAATAGATGAATAAAGCATAATGATTATTAATAACTTCCAAATTTAAAAATGTGTAAATAAAAAAAAAGTTGCTTATAGAACGTTCTTACACATTTGCAAGTCATATATATAGGTTATATATTATCTACACATGTGTAGTTAACTATCCGTTCAAAAGCTTAAAAAACATATGCACAAATTAGTACGTCTTAATGTTATTTTTATGTACTTAATATACGCATTTGTACGTAAAATAAAGTAAGAATTGTTGATAGAAAGTATGAACCACTGATATATAATATTTACAAAATATCTTAGTGTTTTTATATTTTGAATTTTGTTAGGCATGGACAAATGGAAGAATGGAAACGCCGTTCCATAGGGTGATGATGCAAGGGAAGAAAGATCGATTTTCTATGGTGGTGTCGCCGTATATCCGAGATCTCAAGATACAGGCACCTCAAGAACTGGTTGATGAAGACCACCCTATGAAGGATAAGCCATTTGATCACTACAAGTATATTAATTTCCATACTTACGTGAATGCTAGAAAACTTAAATACCCCCTTAAAGTCGACTGCGGACTTTGATCTAATTACTCTCTTTTAATCTCGTTATGGTGTGTATTACTTGTGAAATGGTTAATTCCAGTGTGCTTAATAAATTCCATGCACTTGTTTCAGGTTTTATCATTTTCAGTAATTATTATTTCATGGTTACAATGATTTGAAATTAATTATTGATGGAATGACTAGTCCTATACCACTAATATTTTTTTATCGCATACACAGAAGCGGATCCAAGAATTTTTTCTCCGCTTGTGTCACCTTTTCGGTTTATGAATATCTATTGACTTAATCTATAAGTCATTTTGTAGTTGCCACTTTAAACCTTTGAGGCTGGCACCTTTATAAGCAGGAGCTTCATTTTTGATTATATGAGCAAAATCAAGAACCTAGATGCATGCATGTGTTTTGGTGGATTTTGACAAATATTGACTAAGAAGAAAATTTTATGAATTACATAAACAACATTATTGAATCATAAATCGAAAGAAAATTATAGGTATAATTCCGAATCTTGGGTAAGAGGTGACAAATATCGACTAAGAAGATTTTTTTTTTTTTAATCCCGTAAATCCTTTTATATATAACACAAACCGAACTACATCTGGATAATGGGTAAGCGAGCAACAAGCTGCGCCGCTATCCCCTTTTAAATCGCAAAGCCTATTCTACTAAATATAAATCATTGGTTCCTCGGGCTCTGCGAGTCACTAAGAAGAGAATTTTAACTAAAACCGACCAAAATGCAATTTGAAGAAATGATTAATCAACTTGAGTAAAACTAAACTGAATGATCAATTATGCTTCCACAAATGTATTTCAGTCTTTAAAGCTGTATTGAAGGTGATCTAAAAATTCACTTATTTTGGTTTTGAACAAACATACCATTTCGAAGTTAATAGATTATAACTAAATGCACTATACTATGGCGCAACACGCAGAGCATTCGAACTAGTTATTACCAATATTTATCATTTTTGAGCTATTACATGTCAAGCCAAATTAAAAATCACAAAATTAGATTTTCTCTTCTAAAATTAAACCTTCGCACCTTTGTTCCATATTATTTCTAGTATCAAGAATTTATACTTTTACTGTTTATTTGAGCCATTAATAAGTTGTTTTCCGAAATACATGTTTTTTTAACAACTTTTTATTCAAAAAAAATGATTTTACCAATAAGATCTAGCTCCTCAAAAAAATGGGCCTTGCATCAAAACACTAACTGAGTCAGAGTAACATAGGGCCCATAATAGATGGCCTTTTCATCAATTTGCAATTAACATGGCCATGGGATATAATTGAATATGGGCTTTCAAATTTCATTTGACAATTTGACCCACTACCAGTCCACCACAACTGTTTTGGCGGTTCAAAAGAGGAACCGGTGATAGAACGGTGGGTTGGTTTGGGACCCGGTTTAGTTGAAACCGGATTTTTTTGTCACAACGGTTCGAGTCAGTTTGCATCGAACCTGTTCCAAACCGGTTGTTTTACATCTTTAACCACAACGTTGATTATGTGTTAACTAACTCGTCAGCGGGACTACCTAACACATCGTCAGCGATGCATTAGATGAGTGACCTGAAAAAAACAATTTTGATGGAACATATTTGAAATCTCTCGCCATTAATTAATTGGTTGTTTTGGAAATTTTCCATTTATAAAATACTCCTCAAATTTACATGTTAATAAAGGCTGAGTGCATCATCCTGCTTCAATTGGACCTTCATTAAATATTCAACATCCATTCTACCGAATTCCCGACAACCATCAATGACGACATACTTGCTTTTAATATGCATATTATTTTAGTTTTAAAAAGCTAAAGAAACAATTTAAGTTTTAATATTGTATAATTGTTGTCAATATTTTTATAGACGTTAAAATAAAATGATATAAATCAAACATTTATCGGTCTTTATTAATTATTATTTTCTAACAGCAGTTTCTAGATTTTTCTAATATTGTATAATTGTCATCAATACAAGAAAGTCGCCGTTTAAAAAAAAACATCAATTTCTTGATTTTTTATTTTGCAAGATTTAAACGTTCAATCTTTTGATTGTGAAAAAAGGCTCTAATAATGACAGGTATTATATTTATATGTGTTCAATTTTTTAAATTTAACTAGTTATAAAAGATTCCATAATAGTGGAAAAGTATTGAAACTTAGATCATTTTGGTAGTTAGAAAAATTATTAATTACTTCATCAAATAATACTAATTATTGAAGCTTGCTTACCAATTCCTGATTTTATTTTGATAAACTATCATTAAAACACATAATTTAATTTAATGGCTTTTGTTATAACTAACAGTTATTCATTAAAAAAGCTATATTTATCACACACACGTAATTATCAATTATTAATGGTTAAAAAGATAAATGTCGAAACACGAAATGAAATCTGACCTGATCCATGACGATGTTTCCACGGATTTTCGAGATGAACGAACCACGTCTTGATCTTCTTCCTCAGCTGCTGGTGACCTGCGATGGCTTTTTGGGGGTGTGGAGGTGACTGCTAAGAAATCCTAAGATCTCTTGTTTACAGACACAAAAAAGTGGTGGTGGCTCTTATTGAGCATGACCCCTGAATAAGGAGGTGGAGACCTCCTTATATAGAGAGCCTCATGGCCACCATCATGGTACCCTAATGGGCTAGCCCAGTTAGGGTTACCTCCACAAAACCCCCTCAGCCCAATAACATTGTATTAGTCCATGTAATAAAATAAGCCAAACATAATAGATTTAGGGCGTAGAACCGGGTTTTAGTACCATACCCCTACAAGCCCCCCAAGTCCAGCGTTGCTCCTGGGCGCGCAAGCGTCTAGGTGGAGCGCTGGACTTTATAAGGTGTGAGGCGGTTTTTTCCCTTTTCTTTGGCCTTGTCTTTATTGTCTTTTGAGTTTTGGGAGGTTTTCTTCATGATGGTGACATGTTGTAATAAAAGCCTGCGCGCGAGGCGACTTACAAGCTATGAGAATAATAAAGCTTGCGCGCGAGACGACTTACGAGCTATAGGAATAATATAGAGTTTGCGCGCGAGGCGTCTTACGAGCTATAAGAATAATTAAGCCTGCGCGCGAGGCGACTTACGGATCTATGAGAATAATGCAGCCTGCGCGCGTGGCGTCTTACGAGCTATAAGAATAATTAAGCCTGCGCGCGAGGCGACTTACGGATCTATGAGAATAATGCAGCCTGCGCGCGTGGCGTCTTGCGAGCTATAAGAATAATAAAAACCTGCGCGCGAGGCGTCTTACGAGCTATATGAATAATAAAAACTTGCGCGCGAGGCGTCTTACGAGCTATAAGAATAATAACAGCTTACGCGCGAGGCGTCTTATGAGCTGCATGAATAATAAAAGCTTGCGCGCGAGGCGACTTACGAGCTATAATAATAATGAAGCTTGCGCGTGAGGCGACTTACGAGCTGTAATAATAATGAAGCTTGCGCGTGAGGCGACTTACGAGCTTTAATAATAATAACAGCTTGCGCGCGAGGCGTCTTATGAGCTGTATGGATAATAAAAGCTTGCGCGCGAGGCGACTTACGAGCTATAATAATAACAGCTTGCGCGCGAGGCGTCTTATGAGCTGTAATAATAATGAAGCTTGCGCGTGAGGCGACTTACGAGCTATAATAATAATAACAGCTTGCGCGCGAGGCGTGTTATGAGCTGTGAAAATAATAACAGCTTGCGCGTGAGGCGTCTTATGAGCTGTAATAATAATGAAGCTTGCGCGTGAGGCGACTTACGAGCTATAACAATAATAACAGCTTGCGCGCGAGGCGTCTTATGAGCTGTATGAATAATAAAGCTTGCGCGCGAGGCGTCTTACGAGCTATAATAATAATGAAGCTTGCGCGTGAGGCGACTTACGAGCTATAATAACAGCTTGCGCGCGAGGCGTCTTATGAGCTGTATGAATAATAAAGCTTGCGCGCGAGGCGTCTTACGAGCTCTAATAATAATGAAGCTTGCGCGTGAGGCGACTTACGAGCTATAATAATAATAACAGCTTGCGTGCGAGGCGTCTTATGAGCTGTATGGATAATAAAAGCTTGCGCGCGAGGCGACTTACGAGCTATAATAATAACAGCTTGCGCGCGAGGCGTCTTAGAAGCTGTAATAATAATGAAGCTTGCGCGTGAGGCGACTTACGAGCTATAATAATAATAACAGCTTGCGCGCGAGGCGTCTTATGAGCTGTATGAATAATAAAGCTTGCGCGCGAGGCGTCTTATGAGCTGTAATAATAATGAAGCTTGCGCGTGAGGCGACTTACGAGCTATAACAATAATAACAGCTTGCGCGCGAGGCGTCTTATGAGCTGTGAGAATAATAACAGCTTGCGCGCGAGGCGTCTTATGAGCTGTAATAATAGTGGAGCTTGCGCGTGAGGCGACTTACGAGCTATAACAATAATAACAGCTTGCGCGCGAGGCGTCTTATGAGCTGTGAGAATAATAACAGCTTGCGCGCGAGGCGTCTTATGAGCTGTAATAATAGTGGAGCTTGCGCGCGAGGCGTCTTATGAGCTGTAATAATAGTGGAGCTTGCGCGTGAGGCGGCTTACGAGCTACTTTATGTCCCGCGCCACGCGCAGATGTTGCACGCGCATGCGCGTAGACTTTGGTTTTGTGTTATGCGCCACGCGCAGATGTTGCATGCGCGTGCGCGTAGACTGTGATATGTGTGAGCATGTGATGCGTAAGCATGAGTAATATGCGTGAGCATATGTGATGCATGAGCATGTGGTATGAGGATTCCCAACCCTTAAGTTTGGCGCGTAGCCATATGGGATATTATGAGGATTCCCAACCTTTAAGTTTGACGCGTAGCCATATGGGATATTATGAGGATTCCCAACCTTGAAGTTTGGCGCGTAGCCATATGGGACATTATGAGGATTCCCAACCTTGGCGCGTAGCCATATGGGATATTATGAGGATTCCCAACCTTGAAGTTTGGCGCGTAGCCATATGGGATATTATGAGGATTCCCAACCTTTAAGTTTGGCGCGTAGCCATATGGGATATTATGAGGATTCCCAACCTTGAAGTTTGGCGCGTAGCCATATGGGACATTATGAGGATTCCCAACCTTGGCGCGTAGCCATATGGGATATTATGAGGATTCCCAACCTTGAAGTTTGGCGCGTAGCCATATGGGACATTATGAGGATTCCCAACCTTGGCGCGTAGCCATATGGGATATTATGAGGATTCCCAACCTTGAAGTTTGGCGCGTAGCCATATGGGATATTATGAGGATTCCCAACCTTGAAGTTTGGCGCGTAGCCATATGGGACATATGAGGATTCCCAACCTTGGCGCGTAGCCATATGGGATATTATGAGGATTCCCAACCTTGAAGTTTGGCGCGTAGCCATATGGGATATTATAAGGATTCCCAACCTTGAAGTTTGGCGCGTAGCCATATGGGACATTATGAGGATTCCCAACCTTGGCGCGTAGCCATATAGGATATTATGAGGATTCCCAACCTTGAAGTTTGGCGCGTAGCCATATGGGATATTATGAGGATTCCCAACCTTGAAGTTTGGCGCGAGGCCTGTATGCGCGCATGCACGGCGATGGAGTGGTGACTCGTGAATGCGCGTGCATGGCGGAGGTCTCTTGCGCGAAACCCAGATGGTGGTTTCCGCGGCGGCACATGCACGGCTGCAGAGTGAGAATCCGCGGGCGCGCGTACATGGCGGCGGAAGTCTGGTAATTTCTGGATCTGCAATTTTAGAGTCAGACCTGCAACTTTAGACCTAAAATCCAGGTCTGTAATCTAGATCTAGATCTGTAAATCAGATCTAGGTAGATCTGAAGCTCGGAGCAGATTTAAAACCATCACAGATCCGGAGACCTGATCATTCGAATCAGGCTGTTTCTTTTTGCACAGATCTGGAAGCCTCTTTTAGATCTATGGATCTTTTTGAGCTTTAATAGAACAAGCCTTGAAGCCTTTTTCTGTAAACATCCAGATCTGGGTTTTTCCTGGGAGAGATCTGACAGCCGAGATGAAGATCGAAGGGTAGTTCGTTGCCGTCCCACGGATGGCGCCAATGTCGAAACACGAAATGAAATATGACCTGATCCATGACGATGTTTCCACGGATTTTCGAGATGAACGAACCACGTCTTGATCTTCTTCCTCAGCTGCTGGTGACCTGCGATGACTTTTTGGGGGTGTGGAGGTGACTGCTAAGAAATCCTAAGATCTATTGTTTACAGACACAAAAAAGTGGTGGTGGCTCTTATTGAGCATGACCCCTGAATAAGGAGGTGGAGACCTCCTTATATAGAGAGCCTCATGGCCACCATCATGGTACCCTAATGGGCCTAGCCCAGTTAGGGTTACCTCCACAAAACCCCCTCAGCCCAATAACATTGTATTAGTCCATGTAATAGAGTAAGCCAAACATAATAGATTTAGGGCGTAGAACCGGGTTTTAGTACCATACCCCTACAATAAATATATATTTTGTAACCAAAAATATCAATGAAAAAGGCTGGCTACCGACATTGTAGATTTGCTTTACTGACGCAATAATTTTTGTAGCCATGGAACTAGGCTCGGAACCAGGTTCGGCAATCATTGTTTGGTAAAGGTAAGCTCAGATTATGGCTCGGTGTTTGGTCCTGCCATGCATAATATTGCAAATACTACCCCACTTGACCATGTTAACGTCACTCATAAAAACATATCAAGTAAGTTACCAAAATGCCCTCGCCTGTTATACTTGATAAATGTTCATTTGACCGACCAATTCTCGTAATGTTTATCCTAAAACTTGTTGAACAAATAACTTTTAATTTATTTCTCGACGAGATGTTTATTCACCCAGATTCTGCCATTTGTTTAAAATAGTTGTCGGAAGCCAAAATATATTTCTTCGGAAGGCAAAATTCGGAAGCCAAAATAAATCTCGTAGGAAACCAAAATAAATCTTTTCGGAAGTCAAATTAATCTCGTCAGACTCCTAAATAATAATGTTGGCTCTGACAATTTGTTAAAAGAAAAACCAGTGACCCTAATAGTTTTATTACACGTGACAGTATCCGATTGATTAAAAATCCCGAGTCATTATTAAATACTTTTTAGGCTCCCAATATCTTTTTTATTCCTTTTCGATAAAAACATTCAAACGATTTACAATGCAGTGGAAGGTAAGCGAGCAACAAGCTGCGACGCAACCCCTTTTGGGATAGCAAACCCAATCCTACTAAAAATTTAAAAAGTGATCAAATCGACAGGTTTTATGATGACCATTGTGGAACCTAGTTAGTCGGTCAAAATGGGCATTTTGGTCATTATCCCAAACATATCTCCACTCCATAATATAGACACCAAGGACACAACCTATGTGTTTGTGTGTTTCTGTTCTTGTTTTTACAATCTTTCCTCAAAACAAAAACATGTTACACGCAAAATCTGAGTCAGATGTCACCAGTTTAGCACCATCTTCGCCGTCAAGATCACCGAAACGCCCGGTATATTTCGTGCAAGTCCATCAAGGGACTCACAAGATGGTGATCATAAACCATATTCAATACAAGCTACACCTAACTACACAAGTCCTATGGAGTCTCCTTCACACCCTTCAATGGGTAGGCACTCAAGGAATTCGGCATCGAGTCGGTTTTCGGGTATTTTTCGGTCGCATTCGGGCAGGAAAGTTGCTAGGAAGTTAAGGAATGATAAGGGGTGGCCAGAGTGTAATGTGATAGTGGAAGAAGGAAAGTATGATGAGTTTGATGATGATAAGAAGTTTACTAGAAGATTACAAGCTTTAATGGCTCTTTTGTGTTTTATTGTGTTGTTTACTATTTTATGCTTGATTATATGGGGTGCAGCCAGACCTTATAAAGCTGAGATCACTGTCAAGGTTTGTTATTTCACTTTCATTTTTATCACTTTAATTGTGTTTTAACTTGTTCATGGAGTAGTAGGTTGTATTATGAACATCATGGTATTAAAATTAAGCCTGGTCTAAAGCGGATTCTAAAATTTCGAACGTTTACTAATTAAAAATATTTTTTTCTTGTTTAGGGTCATACACGACACGTGAGAATATGATGATTACACATAGTTACATATTTTTATACGATTTATAACAAGAAAAAATCACGCATTTCCAACATAAATATGTTTGATAGATTGAGAGCTGACGGAGTTGTGAGCCCCAGGTTTCCGCTTTTTATAATGGTTAAAATGCTTAAATATTGAACCTTTTTTTAATTCAAAACATTTTTTTTTCATTTTTAGGGTCATACACGTGATAATATGATTACACATAGTTACATATTTTTATACGATTTTTAAAACAATTCCAACGGAAATGTATTTGATAGATAGAGAGCTGATGGAGTTGTGAGCCCCAGGTTTCCGCTTTTTTTACTAGTTAAAATGTGTAAATATTGAATCTTTTTTTTAATTCATGTTAATTTGCTGATGGTGTAATTTGGAATTGATTTTTGAAAGTCATATTTGATTATTTCATATCATATAACAACAAATATAATCTATAACTAGATGTCATTTGATTATTCTTAATTTCTTGATGAAGTTGGTTTTATATTTATTTCTAATTGGTGATGAACAATTGATATGCATTTGTTGTAGAGTTTGGCTGTGAATAATCTCTACATCGGTGAGGGTTCGGACTCCTCTGGGGTCATAACCAAGATGTTGACATTCAATTGTTCATTGCGGCTTGGTGTTCATAACCCGGCTACATTCTTTGGCATCCAAGTTAGCTCCACCCCGGTGAACCTAATATATTCAGAAATCGTGGTTGCAACCGGTCAGGTTAGAACTAATATTCATCACTTTTTTGTGTATCTAAATACATGATCCAAATAGTTACGGGTAATAATGTATATTTGGAAAGAGTGACGGGTTGTATAATTTGTTGAATTGGGTTTTATCGTAGTAGTTTTTAAACTATTGAGTCAGGTTGAGTTGAATCACAAAAAAATTATTATTTGTCCGTTTTTGCTAATAATATAATAATAACTAATCGCGCCACGTTTTATTTTAATAAAAATGATTTAGTAGGTTGTATGAAAAAAAATGAGTTTTTCATGATTCTTTATCATGTATACTAATTTTGTTATTGCGATCTTAGTTAAAGAAGTATTATCAAGAAAGAAAGAGTACAAGGACGGCCATTGTGAACTTACAAGGAACAAAAGTACCCTTGTACGGTGCAGGTTCAGGCCTAGTTATCTCAGATACTGGAATTTTTGAAATTCCATTGATGTTAGAGTTCGTGATCCAATCAAAAGGGGAAGTTGTTGGTAAATTGGTGACCACAAAGCTTAGGAGGCAAGTCTCTTGCAACATGACATTGCCATCAAACACAATAAAACCAATAAGATTCAAAAAGAGTTCTTGTATTTACAAATAAATTACAATCTTTTTCATATAGATATTTGTAAAAATTAGTGAGTTTTGATAAATATGTGTTCTTCCTCGTATTATAGATAAAAAAATGTTTTTGAATTCACATATATGTAGAAAAATGTGTAAATGTTGGTGTGATAATAAAATTATAGTGGAGTGTTAAGTAATGAAGATGATTTGTGTGTACTGTTTTCAGTATGGCTGATAAAATGATGTTATAGACTTATATTTACTTATAATATAAGTGTGTATAATTGAGTTGGAGTGAGCCAAGATTTTCTTTGATCAAACATAAAAAGACATGTTAATAGTGAGATAGATAATCTATAAACATATAAAAAACCTGTTTACAATCGTTACAACGTGTTAAAAAATTGCGAGAATAATTGATTTCGGACATATTCGTATGCCAGTCAAAAAGATTGTATAGGCATAGAAGCAAAATTTTCAAACAGATTTAATTTATCAATTTATTTTTGCAGGGTTTTTTTGTTTTGTTTTTAATGTAGCAAACGACTCAGTTTACAAATTAAAAATAAAATAGATACTAAATTATTATAGTTTGTTGAATTTTTAGAAGGCGAGAAACAAAAAAGTTTTCGAAAGAAAGGAGGTTAAAATTGAAAATATTATTGGTGATATTAAATATTTTGGGTTTATGTGGCTCAAAAATAGGTGGAGAAATAGATCGCTAGTTTGGTTTATGAAGAGGTAGGTCCCCGCAAAGCCCAGTTGGACCCGCAAGACACACCTTGAAGAGGTACGTCTGCGCAAAGACCAGCTGGTTCTGCAGGACCCACCATGCTCAGAGATGAAGACCTTACACGCAGTAAGCCAGCTGTTCCCGCAGGAAAGCCTCCCTTGGTACAGTACCCTACCTGTTCCCGCAGCTGTGGGTACAAGCCAAGAGGGAAGGCTACCCGCACTAACAGTAAGGCTACACGCGTATGACACTAACTCTTATACTTCAGCAATGTCACCTGAGGAAAGAATGAGCAAGGCGGGAATATTCCCTCCCAAAAGAGCCAGTCCGTACGCTTCTGGAAGATCTTTTGTACTATACCTGCCAAGGTATGGACAAAATAGACAAGATCTGACCAAAGCAGCCCATGAACCAATCACAGGGTGACAGCTCACTGACAATAGTACGAGGAGGAGCACGCTCCAGTACAAAATGTCACTATCAGCCGCTGCCTACCCACCAACTCCCATCGTGGCACGTACGTAGCCCGTAGTTGGTGGAAAAGGAATATTATATACAGCTGGCCGTACCTGCTTGGAAACCTACCTTCGGCTATAAATACTCCAACACCTTGGAACGGTATGATCATCATATATCATCTTATCTTCTCTAGCTATTTCTCTCAATATACACTTATATTCAGAGCAATCTAGTCTGATTCTCACGCCGGAGGGTGGTCACAAGGAGGAACCCCCCCTTCTTAGTGACGAGCTCACGGTGTCTGTTTTGCAGGTCGAGAAGAATAACCATCTTTTCCGGACCTAACCCTCGCGGGAAACATCTACTTAACCCTAAGATTATCCGTAATCTGCCGGGGTCATTTAGTGTTTCTTCATTGGCGCCATCCGTGCATTAAGCTAGAACTTAATCTTCCTTTTTTCAGTTTTTTCAAACTTCTGGAAAGATGGTTAACGTTACTCCGATGCCAAAGCCACCGGGTAACCAAGAAGCTCCGGTAACCACAACCCCAGCCACTGGGAGGAACACCGGCGAATACACGAATGTTACGAACACTACCCTGGTTACCCAAGCAGGGGCAAGTGCAGTAAACAATCCTCCCCTGGGATTCATTGATACCCAGGTGGAGAAGCAACAGACTAGGCTTCCCCGCCAAACGCTAGATCAAGTTAAAGCTTGGGCGGAAGCACGTCAGAAAGAATTCCAAGCTGAGTTGGATGAACGTTTACGTTCACTCCAACAGGCCAACGACGAATTCGGAAGCACTCGACAACAGCTCAACATGAGCAATGATTGAGAGTATACGGATGATGATTGGGAAGAATCGGACAGTGACGCAAACCCTCGTCATAAGGCGAAAGGGAAGCGTAAAGAAGTAGACTTCCGCTCGAAAAGAAATTTTGGAAAAACTTTCAAGCCAAAGAGCGCGGGGGGAAACCCACGTGACTTCTCCAAAACTTTCAGACTGACTGTTGCAAATGCGGGAACGCCCAAGTTTGCAAGAGACATTGCGGAAGCAATCGCTCCAAAGAGTGCCAAACAGATGTCCAACATAGGCACTTACGACGACGTATCTGACCCGGACGATCACTTGAACAGATTTATAGCGGGGGCAACCGTCAGCAATTGGACGGAACCCACATGGTGCTACATGTTCCAGATGACGCTCGTCGGGGCAGCCCGAGCGTGGTTTGATCGTCCACAAATCCACCACATCTATGATTGGGCAGACTTCCAGCACAAGTTCAGCCAGCACTTCAGTCAACAAAGAAAATATACTGAAGAGCAGTGGACGATCCTCAACTGCGTCAGAGAGGAGGACGAATCTTTGCTAGACTTCATCACTCGCTTCAACTCAAAGAAGCTAAGTCTGGGCACCATCAGTAAAGATCTTGTTCGCGCCGCTTTCATCCAGGGCGCTGAGTACCCAGAGCTTATCCGCACGTTGACGGGTAAAGATGGCATGCCATCCACGTGGGATGCCATCATGACGGCAGCTAAACGCTTTGCCAAGACGGGGAAGCAACTGGGTAGAAATCTTCCTCAGAGCACAAACCTCTACACGCAGAGGACAAGAGAAAATAACGTCCGTACCATCTGACAAAATAAGAAGAGGAAGCTTGGTATTTGGCAGTCAAGGATAAACTTTGACACCTCATCCAGCTCTCGCCCTCTCTTAGGCGGAAGGGACAACACGCACTCATCAAACAGGAATCTCAGATGGACGCCACTCACCAAAAGCGTCACCGAGATATTTGCCACCAAGAAAATCCCATGGCCAAAGGCTCCAATAATCCGACAGTGTCATAACGCTGATCAGAGCAAATCCTGTGACTTCCACGGGACCAAAGGCCACACCACGGAGGAATGTACATCTTTGAAGGATATTGTCGAAACATTTGTCAAAGATGGAAAACTTACACACCTCGTGGCGTCAATCAAGAACGGAGGGAGGAACGACAATCGGTACAAGGGCAACGGACGAAAGCCCGTCGACATCAGCATTCACATGGTTCATGGCAGCGTCAGAGGAAGAAAACGACGAACAACAGAGCCGAGTGCGTGGAAGGAAGCTGAAGTGCGCTTCCCGCGCGTGCCAGGGGGGACAACAAAGAAGGCCCCATAGTCATTAAAAGCCAGCTGGGGCACTACATCACCTCCCGCACTCTTGCTGATAACGGCGCTTCGTCAACGGTCATGTATAGGCAGTTCTTCGACAAGCTAGACGACGAAGACAAAGAACGCCTAGAAACGGTCTACGCCTCAATGGAATGGTTCGATGGCAGCACAAACACCCCCTTGGGTATCCTATCTTTCCCCGTCACTCTCACAGACGGGAAGCGCTCCCGCACAGAAGACGTGGACTTCGTCGTAATGAGGAAGCCACACCACACATACGACATTCTCTTCGGGAGAGATGGGATGGCAAGATTTAATGCCGTGGTGTTTTCGGTCCATGGCATGATGGGATGGCCAACAGCTGAGGGTGTCGCGATGATCACGGGTATTCCCCAGGTATGTATCGCATCTGTCTCATCCAAACCTAAACCAAAGATGGCTAAACCAACAACCTCTGAGCCAGAAGAATGGGCCTTCAATGGCAAACACCCTGACCAGGCCGTTACCATTGGCCCAACAATCACTAATCCCACACGTACCTTACTCAAACGCTTATTGCAAAAAAATGCTGACATCTTCGCGTGGACACCAGCTGACATGACTGGTGTACCCCGAAGTAAGGTGGAGCATAAGCTCAAGTGTGACCCGGCTTTTACGCCAGTCATACAAAAGCGTCGCGTAATGGGTGCGGAACAGGCTAACGCGTGTAGAACCCAAGTCAAGGAACTCCTTGACGCAGGTATCGTACGCGTTAGTAAATATCAAACATGGGTTGCAAATCCCGTCATGGTACCGAAGTCAAACAAACAATGGCGCATGTGCATAGACTTTAAAGACCTAAACAAAGCATGCCCCAAAGATTGTTACCCGCTACCCGAAATTGACCTTAAGGTAGATTCATTAGCACCGTTTCGCCTTAAATGCTTCCTTGATGCGTATAAAGGGTACCATCAAATCCACATGGCTGTTGACGATCAGGACAAAACCGCATTTCGGACGCCCGATGGCACATTCTGTTACCAAATGATGCCATTCGGACTTAAGAATGCCGGGTCCACATACCAACGCCTGATGGACAAAGAGTTTCACGCCCAAATTGGGAGGAACTTGGAAGTTTACATGGATGACTTGTTCATCAAAAGCCTTGGGCCAGAAGCGATGTTGAAAGACATCGAAGAAACTTTCAACACGCTCAGAAAAATAAACATGAAGCTCAACCCGAGCAAGTGTTCCTTTGGGATGGAAGAAGGGAAGTTCTTAGGAGTCATCGTTACTAAAGATTGCTTCAGAGCGAACCCTGAAAAGGTCGAAGCCATTATGAAAATGGAATCACCTACTACCATCAAACAAGCTTAGACACTGAATGGACGACTAGTCGCACTTAACCGCTTTTTGGCAAACCATGCGGATAGGTTGTTCCCGTTCGTGTCAACATTAAGAAATTGCTTGAAGAAAACGCACTTCCGCTGGACACCAGAAGCGGAAGCAGCTTTTCAGGAGTTTCGGTCACGCTTGATCGAACTCCCAACGCTCACAGCACCAGAAGCGGGGGAGGAATTAATTCTCTACCTCTCCGCCACAGACAGAGCAACCGGGGCAGTCTTACTAGTAGAACGAAAAGGCATCCAGATGCCTATCTACTATGTTAGCCGCGTCTTGATAGACGTAGAAACCCGGTACTCTACCATGGAAAAATTAGTCTTAGCGCTTGTACAGGTTTCACGCAGACTAAGACGATATTTCCAAGGTCACCCAATCACCATTCTCACCAACTTCAAACTTGCAAACGTTCTAGGCAAACCCAAGTTGTCGGGACGCCTAGCCAAATGGGCAATTGAGTTGGGGGAATACGCGATAAAGTACAAGCCAAGACCAGCCATAAAAGGCCAGATCTTGGCCGACTTTATTGCAGAAGTCCCCGCATCGCGGGAAAAAGAGTGCCAGGAAGAGGCTCAACCCTCTCCAGCACAAGACATTAACGATGTCTGGCGACTCTATACTGATGGAGCAGCCAACAACGAAGGTTCAGGCGTAGGGTTGAAACTAACTAACCCGGTAGGCCAAGAATACACTTACGCTATTCGGCTTGATTTCCCAAGCACGAATAACGAAGCGGAATACGAAGCATTCTTGGCCGGGTTAAGAATTGCGCGTAAGATGGGGGTGAAAAACTTGGAAGTCCACGTGGATTCCATGCTAGTAGCCAACCAGATTAACGGAACGTACACGGCCGTAAACGACACAATGGCCCTGTACCTCGCACAAGCAAAAGCCCTTATGCGCGATTTTAATGATTGCAAAGTTATGCACATCAAGCGAAGCGAAAACAAATCTGCGGATGCGTTAAGCAAGCTTGCATCGTTAGCCTTCACCCACTTGGGAAAGGACATCCGCGCTGAACTTCTTGAAGCACCATCAGTCCCGCACAAGGAAATTTGTGTCATCCAAACCGGCACGGAAACATGGATGACACCAATCATAAATTACCTTGCGGCGGGTATACTACCAGAGTCAAAGACACAGGCAAGAAAGATACGCTGTAAATCACTGAACTATCAACTTGTTTATGACATACTTTACAGACGTAATTTTCCGGGCCCACTCCTCAGATGCGTTGACGACCAAGATGCCGATTACCTCCTAAGGGAAGTACACGAAGGCATCTGTGGAGTACACGCAGGTCCACGCGCAGTTGTAGCTAAGCTAAACAACGCGGGATACTTTTGGCCGGGGATGCACACGGGTGCGCTGGCCTACATCAGAAAATGTAGGTCCTGCCAGCTCTACGCACCCAACACGCATCGCCCGAAGAACGAACTTGTTCCAGTCACTTCTTCATGGCCATTCCAGAAGTGGGCCATCGATGTGACAGGCCCATTTCCCACAGCAGCAGGGAACGTTCAGTTCCTAGTGGTAGCCATCGACTACTTCACCAAGTGGATAGAAGCAAAACCCTTAGCCCAAACAACCGCAAAACATATCAAAAAATTTATTTGGGAATTTATTATTTGTCGTTTTGGACTTCCACAGAATTTGGTGAGCGATAACGGCACCAACTTTGCTGACCAGAAGCTACAAAAGTGGCTGAAAGAACTTCAAATCACCCACAACTTTACCTCAGTGGCACATCCGCAGGGTAATGGTGAGGTGGAAAGAGCAAACAAGAGCATCGTCGACGGCATAAAGAAAAGACTCTTGGAGCATAGATCCGGCTGGGTGGACGAAGTTCCACACGTCCTTTGGGCGAACAGAACGCTAAAAAAGGCAAGCACGGGCGAAACCCCGTTCAGCCTCACCTATGGCACTGAAGCCATGGTTCCGGTCGAAATTGGTCTACCCTCACCAAGAGTCATAACTCAACCAGGAGACAATGATGCGGAAAGACGGTTAGACCTTATGCTAACCGAAGAACGCAGAGACTTAGCCGCAGCGCGTGAAGAGAACTACAAGCGACAAATGCAAAAGTACCACAACACGCGGGTAAAACTCTGCAACTTCAATGTCGGAGACTACATACTGCGTAACAACGAGGCTTCGAACCAAGAGCGCCCGGGAAAGCTGGCCCCGATCTGGGAAGGGCCATACATCATTAAAGAAGTTTTGGGAAAGGGCGCATACCGGCTCGAAAGGCTCGATGGCACTCCCATCCCAAGAACATGGAATGGAGCTCAATTACGCAAATGTTACATGTAGATCAATTCCAAACTTGTAAAGAAAAGGCCTAGAGCCACTTCTAATGGAAATGATTCTCCTTTATCACATTGTGTTGATAGCCTTACCTTTATACTTATGAATTGACCACGTTGATATGCCGGTATTCACCGCATAAATAAGTGTGGGAGGAAGTAAGTCGTTGCGTGTGGAAAGCGGCACAACCCGCACAAACACAAAAACAGTAAATATTTCTAAGGGGAAGATGAGGAAAAACCTTCACGCAGGTCAGATATAGGTAAAGTTTGGTCATCCTACTAAGTAAAAGTGACGGTTGTACCCGCACAATCATGATAGAGGAAACAGAACATTAACCTATTATCCAACACGCGTCGAAAGGTTAACTTATTCAAAACACTTAGAAAATTGCTAAGTTAAACTAAAATATGCATGAGCAAATCATATAAGGTTTACAGAGCAAGGCGTTAACAAAATATTTATATTCACAATAAAAATTCAAACATTACAAGAATGGCTAGGTATCTACCCGCCTACAAAATTACAAATCTATCCTAACTGTTGGAAGGGATCTCAAGGTTCAAGCTTCAGGACCACTCCCTCCAAACCCACTCGAACCCGCACCATCAGTTGTCTGCGGCGGTTCGAGGAAAGCCTTGAGAACAGCTAGCCCGTCATCAGCAGCCGCAATTTCGTTCACCTTCTCCACAACCGGATGCGGGAAGGCAGCATACACACAGCTTGGTCGTAGGCAGCTTCAGTGTCTACATCGTGTAAAGGAAAGTTGGAAGGCGGGATGCCCTTCTCTGCAAATCCTAGACCAAGCAGGAAACCAGCATTCTCCCCATCCTCATGAGAAGCGTTGAGGGCTGCACTCATGGCATCGTCATAAGATGTGTTCGCAAAAATCCGATGCACAACCTACAAAATATATATATATATATATATATATATATATATATATATATATATATATATATAAAAGAACTTTCCTAAGTATAAAGAAGAGCGTAAAGAAATTATGGAGCTACGCGTACCTGCGGCAACGCTTCTCGTAGAAGCCATTCCTTGATGATCAGAGCTTCCTGGAGGGTAGCTTGAGTTTGATCGCGGGCGCGTTCGGCTTCATTCTTGTTGAGGTTGGCAAGCAACACATCCTTAGCAGCAGCCTCTTCAACGCCCTTAAGCTTGCGCTCAGTGCGATCAAGCATACCCTTCTGATCCAGGAGCTCTTGGAGCTTCTTGGCATCTTCTAAAGCCAAAGCATCATGAGCCTGCTGAAGCTTCTCTAGTTTGGCTTTGAGCTCTTCGTTCTCAGTGAACAGAGGCTCAGCAACGGCTTCAGCTTTGGTGGCCCTCTCGGTCGCATTACGCGCGGTTTCCTTGGCCAACCTAAGCTGTTCGTTAACAGCTTGGGTAGCCTTGGAACGGGCCTCATGCCTGGCCTGAATCTCGACCTCAAGGTCCTTGAAGGCCTTCTCCTTCTCCGCAGCGGTAGCAGCAAGCCTCTTGTTCTCCTCCCGCAATGCTCGCGCCTGAGCCACTTCCAGGCTACACGCAGTCTTTAACTTGTCGTTTTCACGACAAAGTAGCTCGACGCGCGGCTGCATCCGGGCAAGGAGGATTCGGAGCTCATTGGACAGCCTACCCTCCTGGTAGCTGGCCATTGCCTCCCCCCAACGCACCGCTTGGGGCGGCATGACGCGCCCAGTCGACGCAGTCCGCAGCCGTTCGGAGGGTCGTTCCCCGGCGGATATTCCACCGTGGAGCGTACACCTCATTGGAATCCGAAACTGCAAAAACAAAAAACAGTTAGGAAAAAAATGACAAAAATGGATAATAGGCCAAAATAACCCCACGCATCTGTAGGGTCGATAACAGGCCGGTAGCCGCCGAACCCATCACCCGAACCTAAGGGATATCCATCCAAGAGGTCAAGGAGATGGGAAGGAGGCAAAGATTGGCTAGAGGTCCCAACCCCAAACATACCTGAAGAACCGGCCATGGACGAGGTAGTCGCTGACACCGGAGGGGGCATGGTAGAAGCCACCGTGGTAGAGACCATCGGAGGCGAACTCATTGGAGATGAACTCACAACCGTGGTCGCCACTGCGGATGAGCTTGCAGAAAAAGTCATTGCCGGCCCAGTGAAGGATGTGGTAAAGATAGCATTGACGGCCGGCGGAGATGAAGTCATAACTGGAACAGTTGCCTCAATAGTATGGGCAACTGAACCAACACTGGAAACAGGCACAGCCGCCCGGGTCATCGCCTCGGATAGGTTGACCAAACCTATCGTCGTGGGTCCTGAACTGCTTCCTCCCGCACCGCTATGAAAAGCAGATACGTCCACTCCTGCATAAAGAACAAAATATTAAAAACAACGGCGAAAAGAAATGCGGGAAAGGTAGAAAATTATACTTACGGGTTTTCTTAATCTTGAAAGACCTGACGGGCGGAGACGAACCCGATGGAACTGGCCTCTTCACGCCAGTCACCGTCGCAACGCTTGGTTGCTCGGAGGTGACAGCCGTCTCAACCTCCGAGACAATGGTCTCGCCACTACCAAGGCCCCCCGCCGCCTCCTTACTCTCAGTCTCGGAATCCGACTGATTCCCCAGGTCAACGACGGAAGCGACCTTCGCTTTGCCCTTCCCGCCAGCAGCCTTCTTCTTCCTCATAAAGAAGGGCCCATCTGCGGATTCCTCATCAGAAGATGACAAAATCAGAGGAATTCCAGCAGAAGTTTGAGCATGAAGAGGACGAGGATTGAAGAACTTATTACCTGGCCGAGTGGCGCTTAGGATCTCATGACCTGCTGGATAGACTTCTACGAACCTATCCGCAGTTTGCTCCAAGATGGGCAACTCGTTCTCGTCAAGATCACGAGTACCCAACCGTGCGGGACCACCAGTCTCCCGCGGATGCAGGAGCGATTGTAAGTCGTTCCCCTCTGAAATAAGATAACAGCGTTAGCAGAAAAACCCTAAACCAACACAAAAGACAGAGCATACCGTAAGGAATAGAGCTCAAACCGTATTCAAGGACGATGGGTATTTGCGGCGTCCCAGACCCGGCATCCTTCCACACGCGGCTCATGCCAAGCATCACCATGCCAGACTCCGCGAAGCGATAAACCGGAGTCTGGATTTGGGAGATCTTGGCGAACCATTCCGCCTCCTGGTAATTGGAGGCGTGAAGGTTAGGGAGCGCCCTCCCGTTCTTGAACGTCATCGCGATGGGGACGACGCGAGCGGAGATGTAGAAAAACTCCCGCTTCTAAGACCGAAGACTGCGCTCGGTAGCACAGATCTTCAACCCCTTGATCCGAGTGACCATGGTATACCAACCCTGGATACACCTCCAGGAGTAAAAGGTCATCAGGCGGTCGACGCGGGGCTCGATGCCCAGAATGCGGCACACCCATTCGAAGTGGCAAACTTTAGCAATCGCCATCGGATGCACCTCCGTCAAATGCACACCGTGTTTCTCCAAAACACGGTATACAAACTTCGTTAATGGGAATCTGAGATTCCCATATATGAAGAACGAGGCGTAGACCCCTATCTTGCCCTTAGGGGCATCGTACACCGTCTGGTGGGGCTCCGGAAACTCAGGCTCATAAGGCTCGAGCATGAACTTCTTGACGATATAGTGGTACAAATCGACAGAAAGAGTACACTGGCACTCACCAGCAGTACTCTTATCGTCCTTATCAGACGTGGACGTCGGGTTCTCGAGGTATACATCGGACTCCTCGACGTTTACTTCGGGATCATGAGTAGAAGAAGACATTTTTTATATGGTAAAGAGAGCGATTTCAGGAGAATGCTCGACGGAAAAGATGAGTATTCGCCGGAAATCGCTTAGAAGAAGAAGACTGAAGTGAAGGTATGGGATGAGATGCACCCTCTACCCCCTTATATACTCATCGCAATAAATGCGATGAATTTAATGAAGGAGTTGGAGATGATGGATGTGAAAGATGAAGAACGTGTTATGGATATTGAAGAGGTGATACATTATTATTCTCTACTCACAAGTCCCATATATCAAGATCTTGTTGATAAGTTTTTCACAGATATGTATTCTGATTTCAACATTCAACAGCCACCAATAAGAAGTAACAGTCTTAGTAGTTCAATAAGGAGGTTAGGCCCCTTAAACATCTAAAATTTATCATATTAAATGTGTGCATTTGAGTGTGTGTTTGTTTTTTTCATCCATATGGAGTGATGTTTAATTGTTTATATTATTGATTATGTAGCTATAGCTACATATTTACATATACAATGAATGTTTGGTACAAAATCGGTTGTGTCGTTTCCTAGGCAAATGCGGGTCTCGTTTGTCTGAAGTTTAAGTCAAACGCGACTCGCTTTTGTTTATTTTTTGTTGAATGAAATAAAAGTTTTGTTTCATTTGATGATGGACCTAAACCTCTCTGAGGACATGGTTGAGGATAGGAATTCTTGGAGAAGTAGAATTAAAGTTAAGGATTTTTAGGAAGAAAGGAATACCTTATGGCTTCTATTTACCTTATTTTAGTCACACACCATAATAATATTTTCTCTACATAATAATAATAATAATTATTATTATTACTGTCGAACTCTGATTTCCTCTGTATTGTTTCATACACATGTACTTTAGAGCTGAGGGTCTCTCTGGAAGCCACCTCTTTATCCATGTGGATAGAGGTACGGTGTGCCTATATTCCAACATTCCTGGACCCTACTTATAGCTATGCTATTGGTGGGACTTCACTGAGTATGATTGATTGATTGATTGTTTCATTTGATGATGGACCTACTTGCCTACTTGGTCCAATATATTTTTGATTTAGAGATATACTATAATAGTAAGTATAATACCTTTTTGAGTGTGTATAAAAAGTGTAAACAAGCTTAGCTAGTTAGCTCAAGCTTAACTCAGTCTAGTTTAAAAGCATTCGAGCTTAAGCCCGACTTGGTTTAATCATGATATTTAAGCTCCAGTTTGAATTAGTAATAGTTTTTCAAGCTCGTGATTGACTTGTTTAGTTATATATTAAATGTTTATTTCTTCTATTTATATTGATAATAATATATTTATCATATAAATTATTTAGGTACTTATAATATTATTTTCATATAACTACATATATTTATATAAAATAAAAAATATTATATTTTTATAGGTAATATGTTTGTTTAGACACAAAAGAGTCTAGTCTAATCAAGTTTAGTGTGCAAAACTTGGGCTCAAGCTTCTTGTGTATTAACATAGTTTCAATTCAGGCCTGAGCTCATTTAAACTCGACTTAGTGAGCTGATTTTGAGTCTCCTACAAGCGACTTATTAGACATGTTAAATTAGATATTACAATAATTATATTAGAGGGATCTAATTGTAATATAGTCTAGTATATAAACACTTTTGTACACAATATTATTATTCAACAATACAAATCATAATTATATACGTTTAACTTGGTATTACAGCCAGGTTTGTAAATTCTAAAACAGCCGCCATACAACCCCCCCCCCCCCCTCATCATCATCATCATCATCATCATCATCAATCCATGGCTCTTCTTGCTGCCTTTACTACCCAAGAGAAAATATCCTGCAATTCCCACAAGTTTGCTTTCACCCTATCTCCACAAACTAAGCGTACTAGAAAACAATGACTCACCCGTTTCTTGTTACCAACATGTTTGGACATGCCCCTCCCCTGCAATCACAATCGAGGGTTCTGGATCAGACAAAGATGCAACCCCTATCGTGACCCGTAATAACCCTAATCATGCTACGTGGGTTGCTAATGATGCCCATGTTCGTATGTTGCTTATCTCTATAGTATCAAGAGCATCTTTTCATCATGTTCATCATTTTGATTCGAACAAAATAATGGGTGAACTAGCACTCAACTTAAACTTAATAAAAAAAATCATAACTCAAATTTTAATAAAAAAACGAAAAATGTAAAAACACAAAAAAATTTCCATCTTCTTCCTTATTCTAAAAAAAAAAGAAAGACTATCTTTTTAAAAAGTTTCCCGTTTTAATTCGAATCTATTTCGACTTGAACCCGTTTCGACCTTTTACATGACCCCACCATTTTGCTACTCATATTCCAATAGAGGTTCAAAAGTTAAAAGTGTTGCTTACCTTCTATTGTGTATGCATTGCATGTGCATAAGTACAAAAGCTACTCTTTCATGGTGCATAAATTAAGTACGGTACAAGTCATTCATTGCCTACTTACTAATTTTGGTGGTGCATGAATCACTTTCACTTAAATATAGGTGTCGTATAGATAGACATACATAACAACTTATGCATGTCCAAAAGGTTTATCTTACACTATAAATAGTTATGATACTTATCTATACTATGGCTCTAAATTAACTAGTTATTTTGGTTCGGGCCAGGACAGGTTCAGGTTGAAAGAGGTCAGGTCAGAACAGGTTTCGGGTTTTTGCTTATGGTTTTCGACACCATTAATCATGCGCACTTAAATTCTGGTTACGTGCATTCCGGTGCCAGTTACACGTACCAGGGCGGTGGCCCTCGGTTGTTATTATGAGTCGAACGATCACGACAAGATTTAATATGTTTGTTTAGACTCATGAGTCTAAGCAAGTCTAGTATGCAAAACTAAGGCTCGAGCTTGTGTACTATTAGAGCTCCAATTTACGCTCGACCTCATTTAAACTCAGCTTATTAATTCAAGCTTTTAGTGTACCGATCTTAAGTATCTCTCAAGCAACTTGACTTATAATATTATAGTATAAGATAGTTACACCTTTTGGACATGCATAAGTTGTCATGTATGTCTATATGACTATCTATATGACAAACAAATAAACAACTATTCGCGTACGAAAATAAAATAACAAACATTAAGTAATTTACATATCGATAACTAGGAGTTGATAAACGAAAACATAAACATAAAATAACCAATCATAGATTCGGTGATACAAGAGTCTCGACATATATGACTCGACTAGATCTATACTCTACACTGAGAGAAGAAAAACAACGATAGTGTTTTGTGAAGTCGTCGGCGTTCATTTTTTAAAAGAATTGTCATTTTGATCCAAAATCGCAAGCCAATTGTCACACCCTCAAAATCCACTAACGGAGTTTTACCGTCAGAGGGTGTGAACTAATAGGATCGGATTCATTAGTTATAATCAAACCATAAAACAAAGTTTTCAAACCACAAAACGTTTACGAGTAATTAATGCGGAAGCGTAAAAACCATAAAACAAATGTTGCGTCACGCAGGACGACTTAAAACCCAATGATAACAGTTTAAAATAGTTTGCATAAACAAAAGCGTTTTCAAGCAATGCATGATCCTATACCGCGCGCCCCGCCTCGGCTACCTGAGAATAACATACTAAAAGTGTCAACACGAGGTTGGTGAGTTCACAAGTTTATATAAAATAAAGCGTTTAGCGTTTTGCGTTCAGCGTTCTGCGTTCAGCGTTTTGCGTTTAGCGTTTACCAGATAGTGTTAAATCAATTATATATCTATAGGTAGCTAGCCTATAAAACAAGTATTACTAAGTGTTCGACACCGAAGCTGACTGTTTATCAAGTGCCTTGTCACCAGGTCATCCAGACCATGGTACGTGTTAGCCAAAATTACACCCGCTCGACCTCCAGTCGAGTTTAGCGTTGGGTGGGGTTTGTCAAACCCAGTAGTACTACTCAACAGTGACTCGCTATTCCAAATATTAACCGGTTCGATGTGTAGGACTTCAAATGTTTCGTTTGCCACTTAGCCTTTACAAGTGATATATAATTTACTAACAAAATCTTAAATGCGTTTATCGGAGTATGTTATCTCCCTCAAGTGAAAAGCGTTTAAAACAGTTTAAAGGGGTAAGTGAAACTCACTGTTTGCGAAGTATTTCCCAAAATAATTCACCAAAGGATGCGTGTCACAGAAAAACTCTCTCTAGCGTTCTAAAACAACAAAGAGATTTTTCTAAGTGTCGGAAATATTATCGAGTCTCTAGACTCGGCACATAATACCTATGCACACAATATATTTCGTGTTTCGTTTGTGAATCGTGTGTGACTTTAACAAGTACATCTGTGATACGTTGCATGTGTGAGCAATTATTTACGTGTCATGTATTAATAATGTACATCACTAGCAATTACTCCCCGTAAGGGCAATTTGGTCACACATAACAATTAACTAGCAATTATTCCCCGCAAGGGCAATTTGGTCAAAACACGACAACTATTTAACAAGTATTCCCCACAGGGGCAATTTGGTCAAAACATAACAATTATATAGCAAGTATCATGTTTCATGCATTTTCACAAAATTCAGCAGCTAGTTTCACCGAGACAGAAATTCTACTTGAAAGACTGTACTATTCCACCGATCATAGCATCTCAATTAATTTACCAAAAATCATCACAAAAGCATATATATGTTAGGTTTCCAGAACATGTTTTATTTTATTTTTATTCCACATAGATTTCTCATAATGATCAAAACATTACAGCAAGCTCATAACAGTCAAATTCATGCGCAACAGAATGTTATTTGAAATCCCGTTAAATGAAAAATCCAAAAAATGCAAGACCACTTGGGTTAGGTTCCTAACTCAACAAGTCAACTTCCAGAAGTGGAACCAACCTAATTGGTCTCGTGGTTCATGAGATATAACATTTACAAAACAACCTAACAGCAGGTCTAACAACTCAGCTTTGCACCACGTTTTTGTAAAATCATAAAGGTTAACTTTTACACGTCCAAAAATTGCAAATTTACATTCTTTAGAAACTAGACTCAACCTAGTTTACTGTAGTATCAATTATCTCAACTAATTTTCACTTTTACACCCCGTTACAGTCAATTGAACATCAACAACACAATCTGTCCAGAAACTGTTTGCATCCAAACTCAACATATTAACTATCTATGGACCACAAATCATTCATATAACATTCTAGACACTATAACCACTATCCATGCATATCAATTACACCATACACACATGGTTAGGGTTTTATTTGATCTCAAACTCAAAGACATAACAATTAACATGCAATAGCACCAATACTAGCTATCAATTCGACAATCAATACATCTTTCAATCAAAACAAGACACATGAACACCATCACATATAAAAATCAGACCTAGGGTTTATAATTAACCCATTAAAATCGAAATTAAGCATAAGGATGCATAGGATAGTTGTTTATACCTTCCTAACACCTTAATCTTCAATCAAACTTGAACAATCTTGATTGTATGTGTGTATATGAGGCCGATCGCAAGGGGGGGGGGGGGGGCTTAGAGCTGCCGTCGGGTTTGGGAGGGAGAGAAAGAGTGTTAGGGTTTTAGTTTATGTTATTATTTATAATAACATGTTACACTTTAGTCCCTCAACTTCCAAATGTTACTTTTCTAGCTTAACTAACTAGTTCTAGCACATTGAGTTAACGTTTATACCATGTTATCACATAACACATAAGTCTAACACATAATTATCACAAAATTATTGTTTTGACGTTTTTCGTTTATTCACCAATTGTTTGCGTCAACTCGTTTGCGTTTCGGTGCAATTCCCGAAAGACTACACATGTAGTAGTTGTCAAGCGTCATTTAAACCCTAGTTTAAATGTAACGAGGTGTGCGTTATAGATTCAATGATCTTTAAGTTTGAATTGACGGAGTTGAGTTAACGGGGTTAACCTGAAATTGACGAATGTCACATCATTCCCATGTTAAAGAATTTTCGTCCCGAAAATTTGAGTCAAGTCGTGATTAGTGTCTGAAAAAGTAAGAAAAATTTTCAGTTTGTCATATCATCCCCTAGTAGAAAGAAATTTCGTCCCGAAATTTAATTCATACCTCCGGTGATTTCTGACGGTTTGCCGGGTTTCGCGGTTTTCGGTGTTTGGTCAGCCCTTCAAAAAGGTGAGGATACTTTTTCATCATTTGATCATCGCGTTCCCACGTGAACTCCGGTCCACGTCTCGAGTTCCAACGAACCTCAACGATTGGAATTTTGCTGTGCTTGAGTATTTTGGTTTCCCAATCCAAAACCTCGACTGGTTCTTCAATGAAGCGTAACTGTTCATCAACTTGCAGTTCGTCCAAAGGGACTACTTGGGTTTCATCAGATAGGCATTTCTTCAAATTGGATACGTGAAAAACATTGTGTACGCCACTGAGTTCCGTTGGTTGGTCCAGTTGGTACGCCACCGGACCAACGCGTTCCGTTATCCGGTAAGGACCAACATATCGTGGGTTGAGTTTGTTTCGCTTTCCAAAGCGAACCACACCTTTCCAAGGTGAGACTTTGAGTAACACCCGATGGTTACTTGAAATTCAAGAGGTTTTCGGCGCTTGTCGGCGTAACTCTTTTGGCGATCTCGTGCTGCTGCCATGCGATTTCGGATTTGAACAATCTTTTCCGAAGTTTCGAGTACCAGTTCTGGACCAGTGATTTGGCTGTCACCCACCTCTGCCCAGCAGAGAGGTGATCGACACTTCCGTCCGTACAGTGCTTCAAACGGCGCTGCTTTAATACTTGTGTGGTAGCTGTTATTATACGAAAACTCTACCAAAGGTAAGTGAGGTTCCCAACTTTTTCCGAAATCCAACACACATGCACGCAGCATGTCCTCTAAGGTCTGAATAGTTCGTTCACTTTGCCCATCCGTCTGAGGATGGTATGCTGTGCTCATATCAAGACGGGTGCCTAGTGCGCTTTGCAGCGACTTCCAAAAGTGCGAAGTGAAACGGCAATCTCAATCAGAAATAATTGAGACAGGCACTCCGTGTCTAGACACCACTTCTTTCATGTAGACGCGAGTCAATCTTTCCATTTTGTCCGATTCCTTAATCGCTAAGAAGTGTGCCGATTTAGTCAACCGGTCAACGATCACCCAGATGGTATCGCATCCCGTCGGTGTCTTAGGTAAACCCGTGATGAAATCCATTGAAATGTGTTCCCATTTCCACATTGGAAGTTCCGGTTGTTGTAGTAGGCCAGATGGTTTCTGGTATTCTATTTTGACTCGGTCGCAAGTCAAGCATTTGCTCACGTAGGTGGCAATGTCGGCTTTCTTGTTCGGCCACCAGTAAAATGCCTTTAAGTCATGATACATTTTATCTGAGCCAGGGTGGATAGAATATCGGGACTTGTGAGATTCGTCCATCACTAGAGTTCTCAACTCTCCGTATCGTGGAAGCCAAATCCGGTTCTCAATTTATCGGACCCTGTCCGATTTGGTTTCAAGTTGCTTGTTCATGCCCCGCATGAGTTCCGATGGAAGATTATCATCTTTCAAAGCTTCGAGTTGGGCATCGCGAATCTGATCGGGTAGGTTGGCATGAATCGTGAGTTGCAGTGCTCGCACTCGCCTGGGTTTGTCTGTTTCTTTTCTGCTGAGGGCGTCGGCCACTACATTGGCCTTGCCAGGGTGGTACTTGATGGCACAGTCATAATCTTTTAGCAGCTCGACCCAACGACGCTGTCGCATGTTCAGCTCCTTCTGATCGTAGATATGTTGGAGACACTTGTGGTCGGTGTAAATGGTAAACTTGGTACCGTACAAGTAATGCCTCCATATCTTAAGGGCAAACACCACAGCTCCGAGTTCCAAGTCATGGGTCGTGTAGTTCTTCTCGTGAACCCGTAGTTGTCGAGAGGCATAAGCTATAACCTTCTCGAGTTGCATCAGCACGCAACCGAGACCTTGTTTCGATGCGTTACAATGCACCTCAAAATTCTTTGTGCCCTCGGGAAGGGCTAGAATAGGGGCGCTACAGAGTTTGGTTTTCAACAGTTGAAAAGCAGATTCTTGTGCGTCACCCCAATTGTACTTAGTACCCTTGTGAGTTAAAGCGGTGAGGGGTTGAGCAATCTTTGAAAATCTTTCAATGAAACGCCGGTAGTAGCCGGCCAGTCCTAGGAATTGCCGCACCTCAGTCGGAGTCTTAGGTGCTTCCCAGTTTTTGATGGCCTCTACCTTACCGGGATCGACATGGATACCATTTTCGTTGATCACATGTCCTAAAAAGTGAACCTCGCGAAGCCAAAATTCGCATTTCGAGAGCTTAGCATACAGTTGTTCCTTCTTCAATAATTCCAGGATTACCCTTAAGTGTTCCTCGTGGTCAGCCTTGTCCTTGGAGTAGACGAGAATATCATCAATAAAAACAATCACAAACTTGTCGAGGTACGCCTTGCATACTCGATTCATGAGATCCATAAATACGGCTGGTGCGTTGGTTAAGCCGAAAGGCATAACCGAAAACTCGTAGTGACCGTACCGAGTTCTGAAAGCCGTCTTTGAAATATCTTCTTCGCGCACTCACAATTGATGGTAACCAGACCGCAGATCGATCTTCGAGTAGTAACTCGATCCTTGGAGCTGGTCAAACAGATCATCAATTCGGGGTAAGGGATAACGATTCTTAATCGTCACCTTGTTCAACTCTCTGTAGTCGATGCACATTCGGAAAGTCCCGTCCTTCTTTCGGACAAATAAGACAGGGGCTCCCCATGGCGATGAGCTAGGTCGGTAAAACCTTTATCCAACAAATCTTGCAACTGAGTGGACAACTCCTGAAGCTCCGCCGGTGTGAGCCGATACGGGGATCGTGCTATGGGCGCTGCACCGGGGGTCAATTCGATTTGGAATTCGACTTGTCGAATAGGAGGGAGTCCGGGCAAATCCTCCGGGAAAACTTCCGGAAAATCTTGCACAATAGGTATATCCTCGATTCGCTTCTCCTCTGCGGGTTTCTCGACAATATGCGCTAAAATTGCCGGATGACCCTTTCGTAGATACTTCTGAGCCTTCATGAGGGTGATGACGCTGGTGGTCATGCCGCTTTTCTCGCCCTGGATCGAAATGATCTCGCCGGAAGGGGTAGTGATGTGGACTATCTTGTCGTGACATATAATCTCCGCTCGGTTCTCAGATAACCAGTCCATGCCGACAACGACATCGAAACTACCAAGCGTAAAAGGTATAAGGTCGATATCAAAAATATGACCTGACAGTTTCAACTTACATCCCGCAAGTACATGAGTCGTTACTATAGTCTTACCGTCAGCTAATTCAACAGGAAACTTAGCATCTAACGGGGTTGGAGTTTAGTCTAAGAGTTGACTAAAGGCTTTCGACACAAAACTCCTATCAGCTCTAGTGTCAAACAAAACAGAAGCAAAACAGTCGTTCACAGGAAACTTACCAGTCACCACATACGGATCGTTGCGGGCTTGACCCGACCCAATGACGAAAGCTCTTCCTTTACCATTGCTTCCGCCACCGCTGTTGCCTCCATTGTTCTCGTTCTGTTTTAGCTTGGGGCAATCTTTCCTGAAATGACCCTCTTGACCACACTCTAAACATCCTTTAGTCGTCGTAGGTGGTTTAGGAGCACCCTTTGCCGCTAGGTCTCCTCTACATTCCTTGGCCTGATGACCCATTTTTCCGCATCTCAGACACTTGACACGGTCACACGGGCCAGCATGATGATAGTTGCACCGGTTACATTTCGGGTGTTTCCCAGCATAGCCGCTCGAACCCTGCCCGCTACCGTTGTTGCTATTGTTGGGACCCTGATGGTTGAAGTTCCGGGTGAATTCGGGCTTACGGTAATGTTGTTGCTGTGGGCGGTTCGAGGATAAGGACCTGACGTTGTCGAACTTTCTCTTTCCATTACTCGGGTTATTGTTGCTGTTGTTTTCAGTGCTCGGGTTGTCACGGGCTTTAGCGGTTGAACCTCTAGGTGGTAACGCACCTTGGGTCACTGCTTGATCCGTCAGTTTGTGAGCTAATCAGATCGTTTGTTGGATCGTGGCTGGTCTGGAAGACGTCACCATGCCCTGAATTTGCGGTGCTAACCCATCAATATACATCTCAATCCTCTTACTCGGCGGGTCTACCATCCGTGGACACATCACAACTAACTCGTGAGAACGGGTGGTGTAGGCTTCAATTTCGGAACCCACCATCTTCAATGACCAAAACTCGGATTCCAACTTTGCAATCTCCTCTCGTGGACAATACTCTTCACGCATCATATTCTTGAACTCCTCCCAGTTCATAGCGTTAGCCAGTTCTAATCCAAGAATCTGTACATTCGAATTCCACCAAGTGAGAGCAGAATCTTCAAGTGTCCCAGCAGCAAATTTGACCCTACTGGCAGGTGGACAATTACACATCTCAAAAGCTGATTCGGCCTTCTCAGCCCAACGCAGGAAGCCTATAGCTCCCTCGGTGCCCTTAAACGTACTGGGCTTGCAGTCAAGGTAATTCTTGAAGGTACACGTTCCAATTGGACCTCCAGCTTGGTTCTGTACATGTGCGGCTAGAGCGGCCGCCGCGTGGTCATTTAGCAGAGTTTGGAGTTCTGCTGCAGTCAAGTTGATGTTACCACGTCCGTGTCCAGCGTTTCTTCCTGTCATTTCCTAGAATCACAGCATAAAATGTTAGACATGAATTTTTCTTTCATATGCAACACGCCATACATGTAATAAAAAGATAGGCAGGAAAGAAATAAGAAACAAACATCACATCACAACCATATATTAATCCAAATAAAAATTCATGATTAAAACCATTGTATTCGTTACAAAGTATTTCAAATCAATCCTTAAAATTATAGAAAATAATAGTTTGGATGGAGACAACCCCTCCATCTAGGTGTTATCATCCTTAGATGTCATCGTCTGAGGACACCTCTGAGTGTGCCTCCTCCTAGACCGGTTCTTCCTCCGGTTCCTCTTCGGGTTCCTCCTCGGGATCTTCCTCGGGATCCTCCTCAGGTTCCTCTTCGGGACCTTCTTCGGGTTCCTCTTCAGGCTCTGCCTCAGGCTCTGCCTCAGGTTCTGCCTCAGGCTCTGCCTCAGGTTCGGCTGCGTTCTGAGCAATCTGCATTTGTAGGACATCGCAACGCTCTAAAGCTATCTCGGTTCGAGTCCTTGCTACTTGGAGTTGCTCTTGCAAGTCTATCATCTCGGCTTGCATCTTTCTCATAATCTTCATCTGTTGATCACTAGCCTCTTGCATTTCCTTCATGGCCGTTGTCATGCGGGCAATTTCCTCCTTAGTTTCGGTTCCATCTTTTAACAGTCCGGAAACGTTCGCTCTCGTATAGCGCATGTAACCAACATCACGCTCCAAACAAGAAACAACAGCTGCGAGCACACGCTCTACAGGTTCGGTTATGGGTGGTAAGGTGTTGGGATAAGCAGGATGGTTCGGGTGGGGTAGCGGGGGAACTTGTTCGCGATAGACCATACGTCTGATCATATTAGGGTACCAATCCCAGCTAACTTCGTTTTCATACATGCCTCCGGATAAGCGGTACCTCTTCGGTGCGGGAGCTTCGAGTTCCGGGACTACACGAGGTGGCGATGAGGTGAGTAACTGTGGCTCCTTCCCATGAGCATGAGTCATCTGATCAGATGGTGATGATGGTGGCGTCGACATCCCTACAGGTAAGCCGTGTATGCGCGCGTATGAGTGAAAGGGGAAAAGAGATAAGATAACAAAGACTACACAAATCTATGCAGTGCGTATCATTATAACTAATGGATCATCGCGGTTATAGTCTAGTATGCATGCAATTTCTAGTTCGCTATAACCAATGGCTCTGATACCAATCTGTCACACCCTCAAAATCCACTAACGGAGTTTTACCGTCAGAGGGTGTGAACTAATAGGATCGGATTCATTAGTTATAATCAAACCATAAAACAAAGTTTTCAAACCACAAAACGTTTACGAGTAATTAATGCGGAAGCGTAAAAACCATAAAACAAATGTGCGTCACGCAGGACGACTTAAAACCCAATGATAACAGTTTAAAATAGTTTGCATAAACAAAAGCGTTTTCAAGCAATGCATGATCCTATACCGCGCGCCCGCCTCGGCTACCTGAGAATAACATACTAAAAGTGTCAACACGAGGTTGGTGAGTTCACAAGTTTATATAAAATAAAGCGTTTAGCGTTCAGCGTTTAGCGTTCAGCGTTCTGCGTTCAGCGTTTTGCGTTTAGCGTTTACCAGATAGTGTTAAATCAATTATATATCTATAGGTAGCTAGCCTATAAAACAAGTATTACTAAGTGTTCGACACCGAAGCTGACTGTTTATCAAGTGCCTTGTCACCAGGTCATCCAGACCATGGTACGTGTTAGCCAAAATTACACCCGCTCGACCTCCAGTCGAGTTTAGCATTGGGTGGGGTTTGTCAAACCCAGTAGTACTACTCAACAGTGACTCGCTATTCCAAATATTAACCGGTTCGATGTGTAGGACTTCAAATGTTTCGTTTGCCACTTAGCCTTTACAAGTGATATATAATTTACTAACAAAATCTTAAATGCGTTTATCGGAGTATGTTATCTCCCCCAAGTGAAAAGCGTTTAAAAAAGTTTAAAGGGGTAAGTGAAACTCACTGTTTGCGAAGTATTTCCCAAAATAATTCACCAAAGGATGCGTGTCACAGAAAAACTCTCTCTAGCGTTCTAAAACAACAAAGAGATTTTTCTAAGTGTCGGAAATATTATCGAGTCTTTAGACTCGGCACATAATACCTATGCACACAATATATTTCGTGTTTCGTTTGTGAATCGTGTGTGACTTTAACAAGTACATCTGTGATACGTTGCATGTGTGAGCAATTATTTACGTGTCATGTATTAATAATGTACATCACTAGCAATTACTCCCCGTAAGGGCAATTTGGTCACACATAACAATTAACTAGCAATTATTCCCCGCAAGGGCAATTTGGTCAAAACACGACAACTATTTAACAAGTATTCCCCACAGGGGCAATTTGGTCAAAACATAACAATTATATAGCAAGTATCATGTTTCATGCATTTTCACAAAATTCAGCAGCTAGTTTCACCGAGACATAAATTCTACTTGAAAGACTGTACTATTCCACCGATCATAGCATCTCAATTAATTTACCAAAAATCATCACAAAAGCATATATGTGTTAGGTTTCCAGAACATGTTTTATTTTATTTTTATTCCACATAGATTTCTCATAATGATCAAAACATTACAGCAAGCTCATAACAGTCAAATTCATGCGCAACAGAATGTTATTTGAAATTCTCGTTAAATGAAAAATCCAAAAAATGCAAGACCACTTGGGTTAGGTTCCTAACTCAACAAGTCAACTTTCAGAAGTGGAACCAACCCAATTGGTCTCGTGGTTCATGAGATATAACATTTACAAAACAACCTAACAGCAGGTCTAACAACTCAGCTTTGCACCACGTTTTTGTAAAATCATAAAGGTTAACTTTTACACGTCCAAAAATTGCAAATTTACATTCTTTAGAAACTAGACTCAACCTAGTTTATGTAGTATCAATTATCTCAACCAATTTTCACATTTACACCCCGTTACAGTCAATTGAACATCAACAACACAATCTGTCCAGAAACTGTTTGCATCCAAACTCAACATATTAACTATCTATGGACCACAAATCATTCATATAACATTCTAGACACTATAACCACTATCCATGCATATCAATTACACCATACACACATGGTTAGGGTTTTATTTGATCTCAAACTCAAAGACACAACAATTAACATGCAATAGCACCAATACTAGCTATCAATTCGACAATCAATACATCTTTCAATCAAAACAAGACACATGAACACCATCACATATAAAAATCAGACCTAGGGTTTATAATTAACCCATTAAAATCGAAATTAAGCATAGAGGATGCATAGGATAGTTGTTTATACCTTCCTAACACCTTAATCTTCAATCAAACTTGAACAATCTTGATTGTATGTGTGTGTATATGAGGCCGATCGCAGGGGGGGGGGGGCTTAGAGCTGCCGTCGGGTTTGGGAGGGAGAGAAAGAGTGTTAGGGTTTTAGTTTATGTTATTATTTATAATAACATGTTACACTTTAGTCCCTCAACTTCCAAATGTTACTTTTCTAGCTTAACTAACTAGTTCTAGCACATTGAGTTAACGTTTATACCATGTTATCACATAACACATAAGTCTAACAGCATAATTATCACAAAATTATTGTTTTGACGTTTTTCGTTTATTCACCAATTGTTTGCGTCAACTCGTTTGCGTCAACTCGTTTGCGTTTCGGTGCAATTCCCGAAAGACTACACATGTAGTAGTTGTCAAGCGTCAATGTAATGAGGTGTGCGTTATAGATTCAATGATCTTTAAGTTTGAATTGACGGAGTTGAGTTAACGGGGTTAACCTGAAATTGACGAATGTCACACCAATTGCCAGCACTGGCTGTGCATATACGTTGCAGTTCACCCCCGTTGAAAGCAGCCACCTTCACCCATTTTTCGTCGGTGCCATCCATCCTCCACAATTCCGAATGCTTCAATATTAGATAAGATACACAGAGGTGAAGGCATCCATTGAGAACGACTAAACTTCCAGAATAATAATAATCGTCGTCTCCTGAATCTAAAACATGAGGAAATTGTATTGTCCTAAAATTTTCCGTCTTAATATCAAAACATATAATGCTACTAAAGCTCTGAGCCTCATAAATGTCGAAGTTCTCGCTTTCAATGATATAAGTGAGAGTAAAGTAAACACACCGACCACAGTAGGTAGCAGGAGACGAAATGCTGAGCATGAGGTCAGTACTGCAACTACAGACAAAAGGAAAGTCAATCTCTTTCCACGAGTCTAATCTATGGGAATAAACATAAGCCCTTGGACGGGTCACAAGACTGCTATGAATCAAACATACAAGTTTGTAACCATTACAAGATTCGTCGTAATAGAAACCGACAGGATCTTCAATGTTAAGAAACCCAGGGTGGTTGGCTGTCGAATTGGAGAAGTTTATAGTCA